>NC_057802.1:292384882-292576252 GCF_018294505.1 Triticum aestivum | reverse complement strand
AGTGGGGATCGCCGGAGAAAAATCTCGGCACGGGGGGCCTAGAGGGATGGCCGGGGCGGCGGCGGACCGGCGGTGGGGAGTGTTTTCGGGGCGGGCGGGGCGGCTGTTTGGCCGGTGGTGGCTGGCGGCTCAGGGGGGTGGAGGTTGAAGATGAACTGCATGCCCTTCATTTCGTATCCAACGGCTGCAAAATCGACTGACCAGAGATGAAAAAGTCAGTCGACTGACGTGTAGCCTCACCTCTAGTGCATTCAGTTTCGACAGTAAAATTCAGTTTCGACAGCAAAATTTAGTTTCAACAGTTAAGTTCAGTTTCAATAGTTAAATTCAGTTTCGACAGTTAAGTTCAGAGATGAGCGGCTGATGTATACATCTAGCACTTTGTGGTTATGTATTTTACGTCATCTATTGGAGATGCTATTAGAATTCCACTCAAGTTAACGTTGTCTCTCTTGTCCCGCTTCAGCCTCGGCGTCGTACAACTCACCGGAGCTGCTCCAATGACGAAACCCTCCATCACAGCGGAGCAGTACCTTGGGCTCCATCTCCAGACGCCTAAGATCTTCCCCTCCTCCGACAGCCAAGTCAGCCGGAGCATCCTCACCGGCCAACCCAATCATGCTGAGATCGACATGGCTTCGCCAAAGAGGTTGTATACTTCTTGTGGTTTGACTTAATCTCACCATACTTCTTTGCATCCTGTGATCTTCCAATTCGTGTGAACTAAACACCCAGATTGGCAGAAATCCTGTGTTTTTAAATTCTTTGTTTTGCACGTGCATTCCTATCCTATTCCTGTCTATTTCCTATCCCTGCATTGTTAGAATCCTCAAATTCAAACAAGCCCTTACACAATTACTTATGTTACATATATGTGTCAAAGAAAACCTTGTGTGGTTTGTCCTGCTCCTGCGGTGTTGTGTTCCACCCCAGCTCAGCTGCTCCAACGACGGAAGGGTTCACCACAGCAGGGATCCGCTCTCCAGACTGTCTTTCGACGTCTCAGATCTTCTTCCCCGCCGCCGGCAGCCACGACAACTGCATTACCATCATCAACTGAGTAGATGACCTTGAGGACTACACGCAAGAGAGGTCAGACTCTTCCATGTCTGCTTACGTTATGCATCGCTTAATATGATGACATGCTACTTTATCGTCGTGTTCACCTATTAGACTCCGAGTCAGGTCCAAACTTATGCTGAAACTTCAGTTTTTAAATGGTTGTGGGGTACATATTGGGGCAGCAATCAGTACTATCTGTCTACTATCTGGTTAATCTCGGGTGTCTACTATGAGTTTCATGTTGGGTGCAAACAAACATTAAAGGAGCCATTATCTGTATTTTTTAACTAAAGCTATTATCTGCCTGCTATCATTGGTTTTGGGTCTATCCACAGTTTGCTACCATCATTCTGGATTTGTGCATGCACTCCTTACATAATCTCACTATGTTTTATTCCTATGCATGTCAGTTATTGTACACAATGGAACTGAACATGTAGAGCAAAAGAGACGAGCCTTGTGTGGCAATAAAATTTCATGCAGACGTCGCTCCATGGTGGGCGCAAAGGCAGCCCCCCTCCACCCATTTCGGATCATAATCAAGAGGAAGATAACTGTTCTGAGGGGGATTCAGAAGCAGAAGACCACTCCTATTTACCCCATGAGGTCTTCGCTCTAACTTGGCATGCTAATGTTGGTTATATCATGCATATGGTGGCTTGCATTGCTTACTTTATACATCAAATATGTCATATACTTAGATTACACATGCTTTGTGTGAATGCCATATGTTTAGTTTATTCATCGTTTATGTGAATTATGCAATGCCATCTTGTTTAGCCAGGCATCATATATGTGAATTTTGCAATGCCATCCTGCTTAGCCAGTCATCTTATATGTGAATTATATCAGGCCATCCTTTTTTCTTGTTACGTATTACATTTGTCAACAATGTTAGTAGATTCAACTACTCTTCGTGTGCATCAGCCATTTGACACGGTGATGGAAAATTCTGGAGTGAAAACAAGGTCTTCAGAGCAGACTATGCTATCTGACGAAGCGCATATCTCGCTGGTTACGGATAGCTCCTCAGAGGAGGATTCAGAGACAGATGACCAGTCCTATTTCCCCCCCGAGGTGTATGCTCTAATTAACTTGACAGGGTTATGTTGCTCATATCGTGTGTATGGTGTCTTGCATTGTGATGTCATTTGATTATTTTAGACATGCTTTGTGTGAATGCCACCTGTTTAGTGTCTAATTACCATATATGTGAATTATGCATTGCCATCTTGTTGCAAGACATTATATATGTGAATTATGTAATGCTATCTTGTTGCAAAGGCATTATATATGTGAATTATGCAATGCCATGCTGTTGAGCCAATCATCATGTATGTGAATTATATCATGCTATCATTTTTTTGTATTACGTGTTCCATTTGTCGACAATGTTTGTATATTCAACTACTCTTCCTGTGCATCAACCATTTGAAGCGGTGATGGAAGTATCTGGAATGAAAACAAGGTATTCAGAGCAGACAATGCTACCTGCTAAAGCAGACATCTTGCTGGATACAGAGAGCTCCTCAGAGGAGGATTCAGAGACTGATGACCAGTCATATTCCCCCCCTGAGGTCTATGCTCAAACTTGGCAGGGTTATATTACCCATGTCATGCATGTTGTCTTGCATTGCTTAGTTTTTACATCATATATGGATTGCCATCTGCTTACTTTCTTACTATATAAATCATATATTTGAATTATATCATGCCATCATGTTTACATACACAACATCTATCTGAATTATGGCATGGCAACCCATTTAATAAAGACATCATATAGTTATATCATCTAATCCTGTTTAGTGTTTACAGTCATCATATTTTGAATTATGTCATTCTATCCGGGAATTATATCATGCTATCATGTTTCCATAGGCGGGATGTATGTGAATTATGGCATGCCAACCTATTTAATAAACACATTATATAGTTATATCATGTCATCCTGTTTACATAGTCATCATGTTTTGAACTATGTCTTTCCATCTTTTTTAGTTAGCCATCATAATGTGAAATTGTATCATGCTATCCTGTTTAGTTAGCCATCATATATGTGAAATTGTGTCATGCTATCCTGTTTGGTTAGACAACATAAATGTGAATTATTTCATGCCCTCTTTTATTCCCCACTATCCATTGCACCTGTCTATCATACAATGTCTGTACATTCAATTACTTTTCTTGTTTATCAGCCATTTGAATTGGAGAGGGTGATGGCAGTATCTAAGGGAGTAACAACACGGTCTTCAGAAAAGATAGTGCTACCAGTTGATGCAGATAGAACCACGGTTGTACTTGCCCAAGAACCAGCCCCACCACACATAACTCAGACTCTCGCAGATTGTACACCTACCGAGTTGGACAGAGAACCAGCTACACCCCTTTTAACCCCAACCCTAGCAGATAGTAACCCAGTTCCAGTTGACACAGCACCGTCTCCACCACAGAGCACCCAAACACGAGCAGTTAGTAAGGGAACTACAGTGCCCAAAGCACAAGGACCACCACTCCGAATCCCAACTCAACACTTAAAGGAGAAGAAGAATTGTTCTCAGGTCAGGTTCTGTAGCTATGGTTCATACTCCTTTGCTCTTGCATCACTGTATTTACTTAGACCAACTATTTTCAAATTTGAAGGATGGAATTGAAACTCCAATGGCGCAACATGTATATTTTAAACTTGTTTCTTTAACTGGTTTGCTGTTGTAACTTGCTCTATATTGATTTTAGTTTCAATTGAATAAACAGTCATGTTCTCATGTCATGCACATTACTAGTGTCTCTATAGTTTCCCACACTTATATTCTGTCCATTCTGCTTTGTCTTGAACAAATATTATTTGAACTGTGTCTCTATCTTGATTTGGCAACAAAAACTAGAATGATATAGACCATAAAGTGACAATGGTACATAGATATATGTTTGTTTCATGCTGTTATCCTGTGCACTTTACTACTGAACTGATTTACCAAAATGAGTTTCATATACAACATGGTAAACCTGTGATGTGTATGCTTGTTTCTCTTTTAGAATGCGGACAAAATATTGGAGAACAGTACCCCGTTATGCAATGGTGAAGGAAGTAATGCAGATAAGGTTCAAGATAGTGAGACATCCCTGTTGGTCTCCAAGAAAGCTGATAAAAACTACCTTGACGACAGTGAGAGAACCCAGAAGTCTTGTCTTGATGTAGTGTTCAAGTTACTGGCCACTACCGTTGGCACAAGCTCTTCGAACTCGCTGCCTGAATCAGTTCGTCTACTTGAGTCTCAGCTTCAAGTTGAAAGACATCGATCAGATGTGTTGCGACAGGAAGCTGAAGGACTGAGGAAGTCCCTGCAGAATTCAGATGCATACTTTCTGGTGCAACAGCAAGCGCTGGAGGATTTAAGCACCAAACAAGAGAAAGTTAATAAGCTTGCTAAGCATCTTGCCAACATTATGGGTACCCAGGATATTGTTTCTTGAGATCTTCTGAAGTGGTTTCAGTTCTGGACATGTTTTGCTGCGGCGTTTATTTGCACTGGTCGCCAACTTTGACAACTAGTGTATATGATATGCTGCTTTGTTCCCTATATTTGCACTGGTGGCGAACTTTGATGCCCAGTGGATGTAATATGTGTAATAGCCGTGATAACCTAGCGTAAGTTGCTTGGTTATTTATTTCCTTGTTGTCTTGTTTATTTGTTTGCTTGTAGTCAGTGCTGTTCCTTTTCCGCGGTTTGCTAGTGGCCGCAATAACCTTTTTTTTAAACTAGGCCACAATAACCATGGGCTACATATTTACTGTAGTGACATTGGGCCTTCTACGGGCCGTAGAAACAATGGGCCTTCTACGGGGCGTAGAAACAATGGGACTTCTATGGGCCGTATCATCAATGGGCCTTCTACGGGCCGTATTATCAATGGGCCTTCTACGGGCCGTATGATCGATTGGCCAAACATGGGCCAATAACATACCGCTTTATGGCCATAAACGGGCTAGAGTTGAAATCGTCCGTTCATGGGCCGACCATAACGGGCCGTCGTTAATCGGCCGTATTTGATGACGCTATGAAAACGACCCAACGTATTAACGGGCCACAAACGGGCCGACTGTAACCACGGGCTGAATTTGGCCCACAAGCAGAAAATGGCAGTAACGGGCCGTAAGTAAACGAATGTGGAAATGAGCCCAAGAATAAATGGGCCCCGAGAAGGCCGAAAGATAACATGGGCTGGAAACGGCCCAATGGAATAATGGGCCGTTAATGGGTATAAAGTGATACACTGTTCATTACGGGCCAGTTTCACCACGGGCCGTTAATGGGTATAAAGTGATACACTGTTCATTACGGGCCAGTTTTACCACGGGCCGTTAATGGGCCGAGAGTAATAAGGGCCTCATATGGGCCGAAAGACGTCATGGGCCATACATGGGCCGGAAGTTAAAACGGGCTGGAATTATATTGGACGGCCCAGATGACGCTACTGGGCCTAATTCGGTTAGGCCATAAACGGGCCCTGGGTTAGCGGGCTGTAAATGGGATATATGCGAACAGGCCGTTAACAGGCTTGCCGTGGGCCGGCCCGCCACCTTTTGACCAAGTCAAATGGGCCGGCCTTTTCACAGGAATGGGCCTCTGTTGGGCCGTGCCACGTGTCTACGTATCATAGGCGCTTTGTGTCCAATGAGTGGATGACATCTGTCCCAACGGTGAGCCGACACGTGTTTCCTCCAGCCAATGATGATTTTACATGTGGAAAATCCCCATTGGTCGGGGCTGTTAACGGGTTATCAGATCCAAAACCGGACCCGATAGCTTAACGACGTTTCGTTACGGTGGATGCCACGTGTTGGTCACCCTTGACGAAAGCACTTCTGTGATGCGCGATTTATCGTCATGGAAGTGGACACTTCCGTGATGATAATTTTGGTAATGTCATGGAACACTTCTACGACAGCACAGGTATGACTATCTTGATTCTGTCATAAATTTGTCATGGATGTACATGCATGACAAAAAATGTGACCTACTGTGACAAACACGTATCATCACGGAAGTGTCTTTTTTTGTAGTGTATGATGCAACAAGAAGGTTTTGTCAATCCTAAAGCTGCTAACGAAGTGTGCAACCTCCAGCGATCCATCTATGGACTGGTGCAAGCATCTCAGAGTTGGAATATACACTTTGATAAGGTGATCAAAGCATATTGTTTTATATAGACTTTTGGTGAAGCCTGTATTTACAAGAAAGTGAGTGGGAGCACTACAGCCTTTCTGATAAGTATATGTGAATGACATATTGTTGATCAGAAATGATGTAGAATTTTCTGGAAAGCATAAAGGAGTGTTTGAAAGGAGTTTTTCAAAGAAAAACCTCAGTGAAGCTGCTTACATATTGGGCATCAAGATCTATAGAGGTAGATCAAGACGCTTGATAAGTTTTTTCAATAAGTACATACCTTGATAAGATTTTGAAGGAGTTCAAAATGGAACAGTCAAAGAAATAGTTCTTGCCTGTGTTGCAAGGTGTGAAGTTGAGTAAAGACTCAAAATCCGGCCACGACAGAAAATAGAAAGAGAATTAAAAGTCATTCCCTATGCATCAGTCATAGGTTCCACAAAGTATGCTATTCTGTGTACCAGACCTATTGTGTACCTCACCATGAGAGAGGACAATAGTGATCCAGGAGTGGATCACTGGACATCGGTCAAAATTATCCTTAGTGGTATAAGGACATGTTTCTCGGTTACGGAGGTAATAAAAAGTTCGTTGTAAAGGGTTACGTCGATGCAAGCTTTGACACTATCCGGATGACTCTTAAGTCTCAATCTGGGTACATATTGAAAGAGGGAGTGATGTCTACTACACAACTTTCTTCTTGTAGACGTTGTTGGGCCTCCAAGTGCAGAGGTTTGTAGGACAGTAGCAAATTTCCCTCAAGTGGATGACCTAAGGTATATCAATCCGTGGGAGGCGTAGGATGAAGATGGTCTCTCTCAAACAACCCTGCAACCAAATAGCAGAGCGTCTCTTGTGTCCCCAACACACCCAATACAAAGGTAAATTGTATAGGTGCACTAGTTCGGCGAAGAGATGGTAACACAAGTGCAATATGGATGGTAGATATAGGTATTTGTAATCTGAAAATATAAAAACAGCAAGGTAACTAATGATAAAAGTGAGCGTAAACGGTATTGCAATGCTAGGAAACAAGGCCTAGGGTTCATACTTTCACTAGTGCAAGTTCTCTCAACAATAATAACATAATTAGATCATATAACTATCCCTCATCATGCAACAAAGAGTCACTCCAAAGTCACTAATAGCGGAAAACAAACAAAGAGATTATGGTAGGGTACGAAACCACCTCAAAGTTATCCTTTCTGATCGATCTATTCAAGAATCCGTAGTAAAATAACACGAAGCTATTCTTTCTGTTCGATCTATCATAGAGTTCATACTAGAATAACACCTTAAGACACAAATCAACCAAAACCCTAATGTCACCTAGATACTCCAATGTCACCTCAAGTATCCGTGGGTATGATTATACGATATGCATCACACAATCTCAGATTCATCTATTCAACCAACACAAAGAACTTCAAAGAGTTCCCCAAAGTTTCTACCAGAGAGTCAAGACGAAAACGTGTGCCAACCCCTATGCATAAGTTCACAATGTTACGGAACCCGCAAGTTGATCACCAAAACATACATCAAGTAGATCACGTGAATATCCCATTGTCACCACAGATAAGCACATGCAAGACATACATCAAGTGTTCTCAAATCCTTAAAGACACAATCCGATAGGATAACTTCAAAGGGAAAACTCAATCCATTACAAGAGAGTAGAGGGGGAGAAACATCATAAGATCCAACTATAATAGCAAAGCTCGCGATACATCAAGATCGTGCCAAATCAAGAACACAAGAGAGAGAGATCAAACACATAGCTACTGGTACATACCCTCAGCCCGAGGGTGAACTACTCCCTCCTCGTCATGGAGAGCGCCGGGATGATGAAGATGGCCACCGGTGAGGGATCCCCCCGCCGGCAGGGTGCCGGAACAGGGTCCCGATTGGTTTTTGGTGGCTACAGAGGCTTGCGGCGGTGGAACTCCCGATCTAGGTTTCTTTCTGGAAGTTTGGGGTTATATAACAGGTGTTGGAGTCGGGAACAAGTCAGGGGGTCCCCGAGGCGGCCATGAGGCAGGGGGTAGGGCGCACCCCCACCCTCGTGGTGGCCTCGGGACTCTTTTGGCCCACCTCCGGTACTCCGTGGGCTTCTTCTCGTCCAAAAATGATCTCCATCAAATTTCAGCTTAATTGGACTCCGTTTGGTTTTCCTTTTCTGCAAGATTAAAAAACAAGGAAAAAACAGAAACTGGCATTGGGCTATAGGTTAATAGGTTAGTCCCAAAAATCATATAAAATAGCATATAAATGCATATAAAACATCCTAGATGGATAATATAATAGCATGGAATAAAAAAAATTATAGATACGTTGGAGACGTATCAAGCATCCCCAAGCTTAATTCCTGCTCGTCCTCGAGTATGTAAATGATAAAAACAGAATTTTTGATGTGGAATGCTACCTAACATATTTATCAATGTAATCTTCTTTATTGTGGCATGAATGTTCAGATCCGAAAGATTCAAGATAAAAGTTTAATATTGACATAAAAATAATAATACTTCAAGCATACTAACTAAGCAATTATGTCTTCTCAAAATAACATGGCCAAAGAAAGTTCATCCCTACAAAATCATATAGTTTGGTCATGCTCCATTTTCTTCACACAAGAATGCTCTCATCATGCACAACCCCGATGACAAGCCAAGCAATTGTTTCATACTTTAGTAATCTCAAACTTTTTTCAACTTTCACGCAATACATGAGCGTGAGCCATGGATATAGCACTATGGGTGGAATAGAATAGAATGATGGGGGTTGTGTGGAGAAGACAAAAAAGGAGAAAGTCTCACATTAACGCAGCTAATCAATGGGCTATGGAGATGCCCATCAATTGATGTCAATGCGAGGAGTAGGGATTTCCACGCAACGGATGCACTAGAGATATAAATGTATGAAAGCTCAACAAAAGAAACTAAGTGGGTGTGCATCCAAATTGCTTGCTCATGAAGACCTAGGGCATTTGAGGAAGCCCATTGTTGGAATATACAAGCCAAGTTCTATAATGAAAAATTCCCACTAGTATATGAAAGAGACAAAATAAGAGACTCTCTATCATAAAGATCATGGTGCTACTTTGAAGCACAAGTGTGGAAAAAGGATAGTAGCATTGTCCCTTTTATTTCTTTTTTTTGGGTCTTCCTTTTTTTATTTGTACTTTCTTCTTTCTTCTTTTTTTTGTTTGGCCTTTCCTTTTTTTTATTTGGCATTTCTTTTGGGGACAATGCTCTAACAATGATGATCATCACACTTATATTTATTTGACTCAATGATTACAACTCGATACTAGAACAAAATATGACTCTATATGAATGCCTCCGGCGGTGTACCGGGATGGGCAATGAATCAAGAGTGACATGTATGAAAAATTATGCATTGTGGCCTTGCCACAAATAAGATGTAACTACATCATCATGAAAGGCAATATGACAATGATGAAGCGTGTCATAATAAACGGAACGGTGGAAAGTTGCATGGCAATATATCTCGGAATGGCTATGGAAATGCCATAATAGGTAGGTATGGTGGCTGTTTTGAGGAAGATATAAGGAGGCTTATGTGTGATAGAGCGTATCATATCACGGGGTTTGGATGCACCGGCGAAGTTTGCACCAACTCTCGAGGTGAGAAAGGGCAATGCACGGTGCCGAAGAGGCTAGCAATGATGGAAGGGTGAGAGTGTGTATAATCCATGGACTCAACATTAGTCATAAAGAACTCACATACTTATTGAAAAAATATACAAGTCATCAAAAACCAAGCATAGCGCGCATGCTCCTAGGGGGATAGATTGGTAGGAAAAGACCATCGCTCGTCCCCGACCGCCACTCATAAGGAGGACAATCAAAGAAACACCTCATGCTTCAAATTTGTCACACAACGTTTACCATACGTGCATGCTACGGGACTTGCAAACTTCAACACAAGTATTTCTCAAATTCACAACTACTCAACTAGCATGACTCTAATATTACCATCTTCATATCTCAAAACAATCATCAAGTATCAAACTTCTCATAGTATTCAATGCACTTTTTATGAAAGTTTTTATTATACCTATCTTGGATGCCCATCATATTAGGACTAAATTCATAACCAAATAAAATTACCATGTTGTTCTAAATGACTCTCAAAAATAATATAAGTGAAGCATGAGAGTTCATCTATTTCTTCAAAATAAAACCACCGCCGTGCTCTAAAAGGATATAAGTGAAGCACTAGAACAAACGGCAAACTACTCCGAAAGATATAAGTGAAGATCAATGAGTAGTTGAATAATTATGTAACTATGTGAAGAATCTCTAACATTTAAGAATTTCAGATCTTGGGATATTATTCAAACAGCAAGCAAAACAAAAGAAAATTGTGACGCTCCAAGCAAAACACATATCATGTGGTGAATAAAAATATAGCTCCAAGTAAAGTTACCGATGAACAAAGACGAAAGAGGGGATGCCAGCATCCCCAAGCTTAGGCTGTTGGTTATCGTTGAATATTACCTTGGGTTTCCTTGGGCATCCCCAAGCATAGGCTCTTGCCACTCCTTATTCCATAGTCCATCGAATCTTTACCCGAAACTTGAAAACTTAACAACACAAAACTTAACAGAAAACTCGTAAGCTCCGTTAGTATAAGAAAATAAATCACCACTTAGGTACTGTTGTGAACTCATTCTAAATTCATATTGGTGTAATATCTACTGTATTCCAACTTCTCTATGGTTCATACCCTCCGATACTACTCATAGATTCATCAAAATAAGCAAACAACACAATGAAAACAGAATCTGTCAAAAACAGAGCAGTCTGTAGTAATCTGTATCAAACGTATACTTCTGGAACTCCAGAAATTCTGAAATAAATTGGTGTACCTGAGGAATTTGTCTATTAATCATATGCAAAAATAATCAACCTAAAATCACTCTCTAGTAAAAAAATGGCAGCACATCTCGTGAGCGCTAAAGTTTCTGTTTTTTACAGCATGATCATAAAGACTTCACCCAAGTCTTCCCAAAGGTTCTACTTGGCACAAACAATAATTAAAACATAAAACCACATCTAAACAGAGTCTAGATGAATTATTTATTACTAAACAGGAGAAAAAAGCAAAGGATAAAAATAAAATTGGGTTGCCTCCCAACAAGCGCTAACGTTTAACGCCCCTAGCTAGGCATGATGATTTCAATGATGCTCACATAAAAGATAAGAATTGAAACATAAAGAGAGCATCATGAAGAATATGACTAGCACATTTAAGTCTAACCCACTTCCTATGCATAGGGATTTTGTGAGCAAACAATTTATGGGAACAATGATCGACTAGCATAGGAAGGTAAAACAAGCATAACTTTAAAACTTTAAGCACATAGAGAGGAAACTTGATATTATTGCAATTCCTACGAGCATATATTCCTCCCTCATAATAATTTTCAGTAGCATCATGAATGAATTCAACAATATAACCATCACATAAAGCATTCTTTTCATGATCTACAAGTATAGAATTTTTATTTCTCTCCACATAAGCAATTTTCTTCTCATTCGGAATAGTGAGAGTATCATAAGAAACTTGAATACTATAAATTGTTTCCACATTGAAAGAATAAAGTTCAGAAAAAGGGTAATCATAATCTTGACAAGTTTTATAAATATAATCATCACTACTTTTTATAGCATAAGTATCATCACAATAATTATCATAAGTAGCAACTTTGTTCTCATCATAATCGATTGAAACCTCTTCCAAGATAGTGGTATCATTACTAAATAAAGTCATGACCTCTCCAAATCCACTTTTATAATTATCACAATAAGATTCAACAGCCTCCAAAATAGTGGGATCATTACTTCCTAAAGTTGACACTCTTCCAAACCCACTTTCATCAATATAATCATCATAAGTAGGAGGCATGTTATCATCATAATAAATTTTCTATCAAAACTTGGGGGACTAAAAATATCCTCTTCATTAAACATGGCATCCCCAAGCTTGGGACAAACAGTAATTGCAGCAAATAAATTCTCAAACATGTCATTGTCATCAAACATAGCATCCCCAAGCTTGGGCCTTTTCATATCATAAGCATAATCACTCTCATCATTAATAGTATGGATAGCACCAATAGTATAGCAATTATCACCGTCACAATGAGTAATAGGAGCAACATCATTTGGGAGCGATACCATTCTACCTTTGCTTCTCTGTCTTTTCTTTTTATTCTTCACATCATGTGTGGGTTTAACCCTATTTTTTGAGCTCCTTATTAATGAGATTGGTTGAATAGAAAGCTACTCCTCGTTACCTGATTCATCATAAGAAAGAATAGGAGGATATTGGGAAGTCTCTTCCCTTTCATTAGTATTCTCTTCATCTTCTATTTGTTTTCTTGTCTTTATGTAATTGGCAATATAAGGATTTTCAATGCAATTCACCGCACAATACATAAAAATTTCTTCTAGATCAAAATCAAGAACTTTATCAAGGACAAATTCTGGCATATGTTTAGTTATACGTTTCATTTCTTCATAACCCAAAAGCAAACTAAGTTCATTATGATGTGCAAGGGAAATCAAGTCATCACAATTTTTGGACACGATACGATCATGAAACAATTTGCATTGGGGATTTAAATGGTCACGTTCATTGCAAAGTTCACAAGGATGGCTAAGAAATTTTAAATTTTCAGCACAAGCATCTAGCCTCTCTTACAACCATTTAGTTTCTAAATACTTATGCCTCTTGCAAATTCTATCTTCCCTATTTGGTGTGTACTTGCAAACTCTATGCACTCCACAAAAATTGACATGCTTATAAGAAACATTTTCATCATGACTAGTGCAATCATCATTAGTACTATGGATATTCAAAGAGTTCATACTAACAACATTGCAATCATGTTCATCGTTCACATATTTTATGCCAAGCATTCTATGTAATTCTTCTTCTAGTACTTGAGCACAATTTTCCTTCCCATCATTCTCACGAAAGACATTAAAAAGATGAAGCTATGAGGCACCCTTAATTCCATTTTTTTGTAGTTTTCTTTTATAAACTAAACTAGTGATAAAACAAGAAACTAAGATTCGATTGTAAGATCTAAAGATATACCTTCAAGCACTAACCTCCTCGGCAATGGCGCCAGAAACTGCTTGATGTCTACTACACAACCTTCTTCTTGTAGACGTTGTTGGGCCTCCAAGTGCAGAGGTTTGTAGGACAGTAGCAAATTTCCCTCAAGTGGATGACCTAAGGTTTATCAATCCGTGGGAGGCGTAGGATGAAGATGGTCTCTCTCAAACAACCCTACAACCAAATAGCAGAGAGTCTCTTGTGTCCCCAACACACCCAATACAATGGTAAATTGTATAGGTGCACTAGTTCGGCGAAGAGATGGTGATACAAGTGCAATATGGATGGTAGATATAGGTATTTGTAATCTGAAAATATAAAAACCGCAAGGTAACTAATGATAAAAGTGAGCGTAAACGGTATTGCAATGCTAGGAAACAATGCCTAGGGTTCATACTTTCACTAGTGCAAGTTCTCTCAACAATAATAACATAATTAGATCATATAACTATCCCTCATCATGCAACAAAGAGTCACTCCAAAGTCACTAATAGCGGAAAACAAACAAAGAGATTATGGTAGGGTACGAAACCACCTCAAAGTTATCCTTTCTGATCGATCTATTCAAGAATCCGTAGTAAAATAACACGAAGCTATTCTTTCTGTTCGATCTATCATAGAGTTCATACTAGAATAACACCTTAAGACACAAATCAACCAAAACCCTAATGTCACCTAGATACTCCAATGTCACCTCAAGTATCCGTGGGTATGATTATACGATATGCATCACACAATCTCAGATTCATCTATTCAACCAACACAAAGAACTTCAAACAGTGCCCCAAAGTTTCTACCGGAGAGTCAAGACGAAAACGTGTGCCAACCCCTATGCATAAGTTCACAATGTTACAGAACCCGCAAGTTGATCACCAAAACATACATCAAGTAGATCACGTGAATATCCCATTGTCACCACAGATAAGCACATGCAAGACATACATCAAGTGTTCTCAAATCCTTAAAGACACAATCCGATAAGATAACTTCAAAGGGAAAACTCAATCCATTACAAGAGAGTAGAGGGGGAGAAACATCATAAGATCCAACTGTAATAGCAAAGCTCGCGATACATCAAGATCGTGCCAAATCAAGAACACAAGAGAGAGAGATCAAACACATAGCTACCGGTACATACCCTCAGCCCCGAGGGTGAACTACTCCCTCCTCGTCATGGAGAGCGTCGGGATGATGAAGACGGCCACCGGTGAGGGATCCCCCCTCCGGCAGGGTGCCGGAACAGGGTCCCGATTGGTTTTTGGTGGCTACAGAGGCTTGCGGCGGCGGAACTCCCGATCTAGGTTTCTTTCTGGAAGTTTGGGGTTATATAAGAGCTGTTGGAGTCGGGAACAAGTCAGGGGGGGTCCCCGAGGCGGCCACGAGGCAGGGGGGCGCGCCCCCACCCTCGTGGTGGCCTCGGGACTCTTTTGGCCCACCTCCGGTACTCAGTGGGTTTCCTTTGGTCCAAAAATGATCTCCGTCAAATTTCAGCTCAATTGGACTCCGTTTGGTTTTCCTTTTCTGCAAGACTCAAAAAGAAGGAAAAAACAGAAACTGGCACTGGGCTATAGGTTAATAGGTTAGTCCCAAAAATCATATAAAATAGCATATAAATGCATATAAAACATCCTAGATGGATAATTTAATAGCATGGAACAATCAAAAATTGTAGATACGTTGGAGACATATCAGGGAGCAATTAGCTAGAGTAGCTCCGTGCAGAGCATTGTAGACATAGAAAATTTGCAAAATATATACGGCTCTGAATGTGGCAGACCCGTTGACTAAACTTCTCTCACAAGCAAAACATGATCACACCTTAGTACTCTTTGGGTGTTAATCACATAGCGATGTGAACTAGATTATTGACTCTAGTGAACCCTTTGAGTGTTGGTCACATGGCGATGTGAACTATGGCTATTAATCACATAAAGATGTGAACTATTGGTGTCAAATCACATGGCGATGTGAACTAGATTATTGACTCTAGTGCAAGTGGGAGACTGAAGGAAATATGCCCTAGAGGCAATAATAAAGTAGTTATTTATATTTCCTTATATCATGCTAAATGTTTATTATTCATGCTAGAATTGTATTAACCGGAAACTTAGTACATGTGTGAATACATAGACAAATAGTGTGTCCCTAGTATGCCTCTACTAGATTAGCTCGTTAACCAAAGATGGTTAAGTTTCCTAGCCATAGACATGTGTTGTCATTTGATGAACGGGGTCACATCATTAGAGAATGATGTGATGGACAAGACCCATCCGTTAGCTTAGCACTATGACCGTTTAGTTTATTGCTATTGCTTTCTTCATGACTTATACATGTTCCTATGACTATGAGATTATGCAACTCCCGGATACCGGAGGAACACTTAGTGTGCTATCAAACGTCACAACATAACTAGGTGATTATAAAGATGCTTTATTGGTGTCTCCGATGGTGTTTGTTGAGTTGGCATAGATCAAGATTAGAATTTGTCACTTTGATTGTCGGAGAGGTATCTCTGAGCCCTCTCGGTAATGCACATCACTATAATCCTTGCAAGCAATGTGACTAATGAGTTAGTTGCGGGATGATGCATTACGGAACGAGTAAAGAGACTTGCCGGTAACGAGATTGAACTAGGTATGGTGATACCGACGATCGAATCTTGGGCAAGTAACATACCGTTGACAAAGGGAACAACGTATGTTGTTGTGCGGTTTGACCGATAAAGATCTTCGTAGAATATGTAGGAGCCAATATGAGCATCCAGGTTCCCATATTGGTTATTGATAGGATATGTGTCTTGGTCATGTCTACATAGTTCTCGAACCCGTAGGGTCCGCACGCTTAACGTTCGATGACGATTCGTATTACGAGTTTATGTGATTTGATGTACTGAAGGTTGTTCAGAGTCCCGGATGAGATCACGGACATGACGAGGAGTTTCGAAATGGTCGAGACGTAAAGTTCGATATATTGGAAGGCTATATTCGGACATAGGAAAGGTTCCGAGTGATTCGGGAATTTTTCGGAGTACCGGAGAGTTACGGGAATTCGCCGGGGGAAGTAGTGGGCCCTAATGGGCCATACGGGAAAGGAGAGAAGGGCCTCAAGGGGTGGCCGCGCGCCCCCCATGGGCTGGTCCGAATTGGACTAGGAGGGGGCGGCGCCCCCCTCCTTCCTTCTCCCCGCCTCCTCCTTCCCTTCTTCTCCTACTAGGAATAGGAAAGAGGAGGGGAATCCTACTTGGACTGGGGAGTCCTAGTAGGATTCCCCACACCTGGCGCATCCCCTAGGGCCGGCCACCTCTTCCGTCCCCTCCTTTATATACATGGCCAGGGGGCACCCCATAGACACACAAGTTGATTTCTTAGCCGTCTGCGGTGCCCCCTCCACAGATTTCCACCTCGGTCATATTGTCATAGTGCTTAGGCGAAGCCCTGCATCGGTAACTTCATCATCACTGTCAACACGCCGTCGTGCTGACGAAACTCTCCCTCGGCCTCAGTTGGATCTAGAGTGCGAGGGACGTCACCGAGCTGAACGTGTGCAGATCGCGGAGGTGCCGTGCGTTCGATACTTGATCAGTTGGATCGCGAAGACGTTCGACTACATCAACCGCGTTACTTAACGCTTCCGCTTTCGGTCTACGAGGGTACGTGGACACACTCTCCCCACTCGTTGCTATGCTTCTCCTAGATAGATCTTGCGTGATCGTAGGAATTTTTTTGAAATACTATGTTCCCTAATACTACTTGTCTCAGACGTGATGCCTATATACATGATCATTGCCTTGGATATCGTCATGATTATTTGCTTTTCATCAATTTCTCAACAACAATTTGTTTACCCACCGTATGCTATTTTCAAGAGAGAATCTTCTAGTGAAAACTATGGCCCTGGGTATATTTTCTCTCATATATTAAAACCAAAAATACCTTGCTGCAATTTTTCTTTCTTTATTTTATTTTGTATTTTTGTTCGATCTATCTATCTATCACCATACAATTTAATCTTGCAAGTAACCACTGAGGGATTGACAACCCCTTGTTCATGTTGGGTGCAAGGATTTGTTATCTTGTGTGTAGGTACTGCTAATGAGGTGTTGCGTGGTTCTCCTACTGGATTGATAACCTTGATTTTAACTGAGGGGAATACTTATTTCTAATGTACTGCATCATCCTCTCCTCTTTGAGGAAATCCCAACATAGCTCACAAGTAGCAGACATGCATAGTTTTGTAGCTGGATTTGCAAAGTATTGTTGATCACCAGCTGGATATGCATACTTTTGTTGATCATCGCCCGGATATGCATACTTTTGTTGATCACTAGTTGGATATGTATGCATAGGTATTGATAATGTTTTATTTTGTACCCATCCCATGCGTGTCTGGTGTTCTAGAAGTTGGTGAAGAAAAACTTCACTGTCATGCATTGCTGCTTGAAGTTGAATGGGCAACCAAAGTGGAACCTATTCATAGCCAAGACCGCCACTCAAGCCACCTAGGAAGAAACTAGGGACCCAACCGATACAGCAAATGAACCACCGAAGAAGATTATAAGAGGGTTTTGGGGAAACAAGTAGGAGGAGGAGAGGGCGAAGCGAGAAGGTGTGGCTGTCAAGTTGACGGGAAAGTTCTAGGACATCTTGTCGAAGAAGGAGGAGGCACACGTTAGCCGGTTCGACATCAAGGAGGACAAAAGGCGGAGAGCTTCAAACTGCTGATGGAGGCGACCAAGAAGAAGCTGGCACTCGAACAGAAGAGGGCCTTGATCAAAGAGAAGAAGTCCATGCTCGAAGAAAAGAAGGTGAAGACCACAACTGATGCGAAGGATGCCAAGATGTTGTCCTTGAAGGTGGAGTCTTTGGATGTCGACGCAAGAATGATCATGCAAGTCGTCCGCTACAAGATGTTGCAGCGGCAACATCAGGAGTTGGAGGCGGAGGCTACATACGCAGCGACGACACCTTGAGCGTGGAGGAGGGTCGGATCGCCGGTCCAATAGGGCAAAAAATCTCAATTTTTTGCATGGACTGCCGGACGGATATTCTTTTGTGATCAGCCATGTAAAAACTTGAGCATACGTGCCTCTTTCTCGATGTGATCGGGCATGTGATCCGGTGCACGCTATGGATCAGACTTTTATTTGAATTTCAAATTGCCCTTTACTGGCGGACATATACATGGTAGCATTGGATGGCGGCCTCCAGCATCAGTGTCCACGGAATGATCCCCAGCCCTGTCCGCGGACGGATGCTGGAGGAAATTTGTAGGTCAACATTGGAGATGTCATTATGTCTTTTGAATACCTCATGAGGCAAGTTAAGTGCATCTCCAATAGATGATGCATTTTACATCACCAAATTGTGGTGTGAGTAAAATATACATAACCAAAAGATGCTTTTTTTACATCATAAAAACGTCCAACTCCAACAGATGGTATAAAATAGGGCTGCCGCCTAGAAGAAAAGAGGGCCCTTTGGCTAGGGTTTCTCGTGCCTTCCACCACTGCCTTCGCGAGTCTACCTCATCTCCTGTGGTCTTAGGGCCATGGAGGCGCGGTGAATTCCGGCCCTTGCCGGCAGGAGGGCTCTGTTTTTTCATGCTTTGTTGAGTTTTGCTAGGGTTTGTGTCCTGCTTAGAGAGGCCAGTGAAAGATCGAGAAGAGGGGTCTAGAGGGGGGGGGGTGATAACAAGTAAAAGTAGCAGTTTTTACAATTCTTCAAGTTAAGGTTGAGTTTAACACATGTTAAAGGGCACATAATACATTTTACACAAGCATGGCAAGAGTATAGGCAGCGGAAAGAGTAAAGCATGCAAGTGCAAGAATGTAAAAGGGATAGGAATTGGAATGAGCAAACGCAATTGAGACGCGGAGATTTTTGGCGTGGTCCGATAGGTGGTGCTACCGTACATCCACGTTGATAGAGACTTCAATCCACGAAGGGTAACGATTGCGCGAGTCCATGAAGGGCTCCACCCAAAAAGGGTCCATGAAGAAGCAACCTTGTCTATTCAACCATGGCTTCCGTCCACGAAGGACTAGCCTCACTCGGGTAGATCTTCACGAAGTAGGCGATCTCCTTTCCCTTACAAACTTCTTGGTGCAGCTCCACATCATGCCGGATGCTCCCAAGCGACACCTAACCAATCTAGGAGACACCACTCTCCAAAGGTAATAGATGATGTGTAGATGATGAACTCCTTGCTCTTGTGCTTCAAATGATAGTCTCCCCAACACTCAACTCTCTCTCACAGATTTGGCTATGGTGGAAGAAGGATTGAGTGGAAAGCAACTTGGTGAAGGCTAGAAATCAAGGTTCAAATTGTAGGAATGGAATCTCTTGATCTCAACACATGAGTAGGTGGTTCTCTCTCAGAAAATGAATGGTGGAAGTGTAGTCACGTTCTGATGACTCTCTTACTAGGTAAGAGGGGGTGGAGGGGTATGTATAGCCTCGACATGAAATCCAACCGTTACACACATTTGACCCAACTCGGTGGCACCGGTCGGAAATCTCGGTGGCACCGACCTGTGTAAAAGATATGAACGTTGGAGGTCTCAGTGGAACCGAATGGAAACATCTTGGAGCAATCGATGTGCAATGGTGGGGAAAAACCTTGCTTCGGTGGCACTGATTTCATCATCTCGGTAAGACCAAAATGAAGCAATAAGGCAATAGAAGGTTGGCAAGCCATCTCGGTGGCAGCGATTGAAAAACTCGGTAAGACCGAAATAATTGCACTAGATGACAGAGAGTTGGCAAGGCCATCATGGTGGGACCGAGATTCGTATCATGGATCCGATTTGTTAGGGTTTGGTTGTGGCAGTGTCCAGATGAACTATGTGGGTCCGAATAGGTAAGATCCAGTGGGACCAAGTTGACTTTTAGGGTTTTGGACATATTTGGATAGAGAAAGTGGCTGAGGATTTTGGAGCAATATCACTAAGCACTTGAGCAACTATATCATCATCAAAACCTCATCCCCTTTTAGTAGTATTGGCTTTCCTATGGACTCAATGTGATCTTGGATCACTTAACCAAAAATGTAGAGTCTTGAGCTTTTGCCAATCCATGTCCTTAGCATTTTGAAGGGTCCACATCCTCTTGTCCTTGCCATGCCACCGTTGAACTTATCTAAAATATTCTAGGTAAAGCTATTAATTAGTCCAACAATATGTATGTTGTCATTGATTACCAAAACCACCAAGGGAGCAAATGTGCTTTCCATCTCCCCCTTTTTGGTAATTGATGACAACATACATCAAAGCTTCAAGTAAAAATGTAATGAGTGGTTCATTCAAGCTTTGAGGAACATGTAACATGCATAGCTCCCCCTATAGGTGTGCAATCATGTTTATGATATGAGTTGAAGACATGTGAATGCACAACATGATAGAATGAGTAATGAGTTACATGTATCTTGGCTGTATGCATCAGAGCAACAATGATGAGAGTGTACCTTCATGTTTATGATTCCCTCTTGCAAACAATATGTGCAACAAACAAGAGATTATCATGTATATGAGTGACATGCATATACTTACCTTGTGGTCCTTGAACTAATTGAAGAAATGATCTTGAGAAAACAATGTTGGACAACACAAGGAAATTTCAACAAGAGAGAAGCCACAGGATCCACAAGAGTACCAAGACTGGGATGACATGTGTTAGATAAGTACCACTAGGTGAGTACTCCTTTAGATATAGACATGTCCCAAAAAAAGGTTTGCAATAAACTTCCAAGGATTTTTCTCCCCTAAGGTTGAACTTCCTCTCCCCCTGAATCTAGCATAGGATAATGGGAGTAGGTAGGGTGAGACAGAATCAGAGCAAACTAAAAAATCAGAGCAAACTAACTCAGAACAAAGATAAGCTGAAAACATATCTCTCCCCTCTTAGAGACATGTAAATTCTCTCCTCTTATGATAGTGCATCTCTCTCTTCCTTTCTTAGAAGAGGTTTGCGAATAAGCTTTGATTTGCATCTCTCTACCCCTTTGACATCAATTTCCAAGAAGGGTAAGCTTCAAGGTTGTGAGTCAAGTGAGTATGGTCCTGGAGAGGCACAACTAGCCATAGTGTAGCTTTGGATGCAAACAGAGGAAAAAGAATCATTGAGTGGAGCTAGAAGGAAAGAATAAGTAGATTTGGCAAAACATTCTCAACAATGAAATCGGTGACTTCGATTGATTTCGACCGGTGACTCCGAGATTGAGGAATCACAGATAGAGCGCATCGGTGGAACCGAATTAGTCCTTTTCGGTTGAACTAATGAACTGCATGCAGGGTTTAATTGCACTTCGGTGTGGCCGACGGGTTCAGATCAGAGAGACCGAGTTCAGCATGGAAGGAAAAATTTGTCAACCCAGCTCACTTGCAATAGAGTTTTCACAAAGATTTCCAGGGAATTCGAATAGGATTTGCAATGAATTTACCAGAGTCTAACTAAAAACACAAGAAAATAAAGAGAAGAAATCTAGGTGAAGTTTTTTTGATTTAAAATGAGATGTCACTCTAGCAAAAGAAATGCAACTAAGGAAAGGAAACACTAGAGAACTTCATCTAGAGGGGGGTTGGCGACAACGTCACCTATGTTAGAGTATATTGACTTAGGAGTCAAGTGAGATCACTTGATCATAGGTCATACTCATCGTTAAGCTCAAAATGGGGTTACCATTTTTCATTTAAGCGTTTCAATGTATTCACATCTTGTTGAGTGGCTTTGACTCATGATGGAGTAAAGCTTCTCTAAGATGTGAGGGCATACCTTAGGCTTGTTATCGAACTTGATCACGTAGTTGAACTTGTAGTGGATGCTCATATGAATTGAGTTGGGAGCATCTCTTATCTATTTGAAGCTCATCTTCCTACATGGGTTAGTCTTGCAAGGAATAACATCCATTTATCCAAATTGACAAGAGCGAAATTCATCGTAAAGAAGTTGTCAAAGGATATATTGAGTGTGTTTTTGTTCCATGAACACAACAACCAAAGTGAAGATACTTGGTCATGACAAGATTGCTCATGATATGAGTGATTCGCAATCTTGTGAAATGAAGCTCATCCAAGTACCTACAGGGGGTTAGATGCAACACAAGGGTGCAAATGTATCCAAGACATATGATCATCATCATAAGAGAAATATCAAGGATTAGTCATTATAAGCTCATCCCTTGCATGCATCCGAAGGAGTTTCTGCTCCAAATTTGAGGCATCAATGATATTCAATTCACTCCTCAAACGACAAAATATCTTCTCATCAAGAGGTTTGGTGAAGATATCCGCCAATTGTTTGTTGGTACGAACATGCTTAAGATTTATGTCACCCTTAGCAACATGATCACGAATGAAACGGTGATGAACTTCAATATGCTTAGTTTGAGAATGTTGCACGGGATTGATGGCACTCTCGTTATCACAAAGCAATGGAACATGTCTCACCTGTATCCCATAATCTTTGAGAGTTTGGGTCATCCGGCCGCGTCAACTTTCTCCTTAGGTCGAGCACCCGTTCCGACAGCGACCACGGGACCGGGGGGGGGGGGAGATTGGGGGTAGCATGGCGGCGGCGGAAGGGACAGTGGGAAATGTGGGGTCGACCATGGCGAGGTGCGGGAGAGCTGCGGTGGTGACCGCGGGGTCAGGGGAGCTATCCATGCGGTCCGATGGCGGGCGGCGGGAGGGCAAGCCTGCGGCGAGAAATTTCCGTTTGGCAGTTGGGCTTTGTTCGACGTTGCATGTTTTTTGCTTGGGCGGTGGCTGGTGATGAAAATTTGCATCAACAAGTGATGTATTTTACATCTATAGCAAAAGCCGAGTTTTTTTGCATCTACATCATCTGTTGGGGCACTGTTTTTGGGCCTTCATGATGTAAATTTCGGTTGTTTATACATCTACAACACCTATTGAAGGTGCTCTAAGAGCAATAGATTCGCCATATGAACGATCACCGCTCCATATGAATACGGAGGTCGCGGCGGCTGTGTGCAGACATAAATTCGCTATAATGCGACCTCCATATCTGCCTACAAGTAGGACTCATCCTTCATTGGGTTGTAGGTTTTTGTGGAAGGTGATTTATGGCATGCAGGTACACGAGCACGCGGATCCTAGTGCGTCATTGGGTTATAGGTCACACTGGATATTGATCCATGACCTAACTACATGGAAGGATAAGGTTAAAAGGAAGGGACACACCAATATTTGTGCCCCTCACCCGACTAATGCACCCTAATGGGGGGGGGGGGGAGGGGGTATCCTACTCATGGTTTTGAACCCATGTCGCGGCACCAAAATACACAAGAATCGGAGCACGACCACAAGCAATTAGACTAGTTCACGCGCAGTCAAACCTTGCTCCCCACATCCCAAAAACCTTCATCCGATCTAGGGTGAGCACCGCTGACATGAAGATCATCTTCCTTGTTGCCGGTGATCGAACAATGCCGGTGGTGGCCCCACCCCGAAGGATGCCCGTACCTGCAGGGAGCTTCTACTTCGACTCCTCATTACACCTACATCGAGCAGGCGCGCGACCTTCACTAACTGGCAATTGTTGCTCCTATTGCACGTAAAACCCTAAATCCCTATTTGTTTAATGCTAATTAGATGTTCTAATGTTAGGGTTACGATCTAATGATTTTATTTCTAAATTTCAAGTCTAACAAGCCATAGCAACAACAAGTTTAGCGTACAACCATGTCAATGTTTGATCAACATTGTCTTTGTCTCGTTCCTAGCGGTGGACTTCAATCGCGGTTGTTCAAGAGCCATGTGGCTATTGGGGTTTCTTTGATGCTTGTTGTGGAATTTTTTTCCCAAGTCGGTTGCTTACATCTTTGTAATTATTTTTGTAGCTGAAGTAAATTTGAAATATCTTCCAGTGTTTCCTCTGGAAAAAGGCATACACATTGCAAACTGAAAATTATTGTTACCACGACTCAGTGATGAAGAAAAATAAAAATAATTGCACTAACTGTACATTTTTTCTTACTCTTGAAAAGATACAACAATAACCCCACCAAAATTGTATATCATTTGCCCTGATCACTGGCCAAACTGGGAGCGTCTGTTTTGGTTTTTGCCATATGTTATTTTGGCGAGAGGTCCTTTTTGCCATTTGGGGGAGACGTGATCTCCAATCCACGAATACGAATACGTGCCCGAAATTCAGCTTTAGCTGCTCTTTAGCTTGGCTTCCACCAAAGGATAGTGTGTCAGTGCTACTGCTACTGGCTCAAGCAACATGATGAGCCCGACTACTTTTTGTTTTGCTGGATGAGCACGAGTACTTATATTAGAGAAATACTCCCTCCGTTTCAAAACAGATGACTCAAAGTTAGGTCATCTATTTTGGAACGGAGGGAGTAGCAACTTTGACAGGCAAAAGATCGGGGTGGGTTTGTTTGGCTTGCAGTACTATACTCCTACTAGTTTTCTCTGTTGTTTTGAACGGAGGGACCGAAGAATCATCACAATCTTTATTTTCTTTTGGCGCAAGAGTAACCGAGGAATCATCACAGACAGAACAAACCACTCAATCAATCAGAGAAAAAGTTGCGAGTATTTTACTACACATTAAATCTGATTTGCTGTACTCCATGGTGCAACGCACGGGGACACACGGTGCAACCGAAGGAACAAATAATACTCCTACTAGTGGTGATTAAGTATTTTGTTTCTTATAAGAAAGAAAACTGAGAGAAGCCGTAACGAAAAGAGGGTAGGGAAGAAAGGAAAAGAAAAACGCAAAGCGGTGGTTGGAGGCTGACTTTGTTGTAGCCTTGCGACGGTGGGAGACAGAGGAGAGAGAAGCAGGAAAGGGACGGGGAGAGGAGACCGCGACCGGCGGCCGGTTTGCGCGTCCGCTAGTGGCGCGTGGTGTGCGGGGGCGAATCCATCCGGCGCGTCCAGCCCAAAAGCAACGGCAGCGCCTGCGTCCTTGTCGCTCATGTGATGCGCCTGCCGCTGTGCTTGTGTTGGTTGGGCACCAACGGCCACTCATAAATTTGCTTCTGTATCCGTTCAATACGGGAGAATGTCATTCAATCGTATCCGCATTTATTTTAAACTTTTTTCAACTAATTGGATGAAATTCAAGCGAACACGGTCAAATTTTATATAAACATAACGGATTTCATACAAACCGGATGAAAACGTTTACATTTTGAACATATTTTAACTAAAAAGGTAAAATTATGTGCTAGTACGGTCACACGGAGCTCCACTACGTGGATGCAATACACTAGTCTATGGCCGGCCGTGACAAATCCCTTTGTCTTCCCCATGTCCGGCAGCCTGGTCACCTGACTGCTGGGAGCCCCATAGGTGTGCTTCAGCACAAAAGGCGGCTCACTTCCCCATCGCTCATCGGAGTGGAACTGCCGGCTGATACTTCAACCGGAGAGGAAGGGGGCGCCTCCGTTTCCGTGGAGCCCAGGCGGGGATCGACGATGGTTTGCGCTGAAGAACCGGGCAAGTCACCGGCTGTGCAAGCCGGCGACACGCCGGCGGTGGCCTTCCTGGGACCCAAGCAGTGGCGGCCTCCCGTGTTCTACTTTCCCTTGATGTTGGCGGCGAACGCAGACGCGCTGGCCACTGACTCATCAATCTCCGCACAACTGGCTTTCTGTACCGGAGGGGCGTGGTTACGCACACGTTGACGGCGGATGGTGCGGTCGTAGGCACGGGAGGCGTGGTACGACTCGGCGTCGTCGACGGCAGCGATGATGCCCATGCGGTAGTGCTCCCATCGGAGCAGGCCTGGAGCAACTCGTCACTCCTCCGCGAGCTGGCTTGGAGCCGCGAGGTGCTGAACCACGCGCCAGCTTGGGGAGGCAACTTACTCCATCGGGCTAGGCGAGGGAGGTGGAGCAGCAAGCTGCCCCGCAGATGTTGACGAGTTGGTTGCTGACGCGGCCCCACCGACGCATAGATGTCTCCGCGGAGGTCCTAGACCGCTCGATGGCCCAGGTGAGGGAGTCATGGACTAAGGGGTCCTCGGAGCGATGGCCCATTGTGCATGGGCCGGACTGGTGGAGCCGTATAATGACAGGAGATCTATGAAGCCGTGGTGTGCCCTCCAAGTCAAGAAGGCGCAGGATCTCTTCAATCCCTTGTTGTAATCTATCTTCGGTAACCCTAACCCTACCGGTGTCTATATAAACCGAAGGTTTTTAGTCTTTAGGGCTAGAGCTATATTCATCACCTCATCGCCTTAGGGTTTAGCTCATACTGATCTTGAGGTAGATCTACTCTGTAAACCACATCATACATCCAATATAATCAAGCAGGACGTAGGGTATTACCTCTTCGAGAGGGCCCAAACCTGGGTAAACACTGTGTTCGTCGTCCCTTGTTCCCATCGATCCTAAATCCACAGCTCGGGACCCCCTACCCCGAGGTCTGCCGGTTTTGACACCGACATTGGTGCTTTCATTGAGAGTTCAACTGTGAAGTCGCCAAAAGGATTGATGGCCCGCCTAATCATAGGAGAAGGCATCGGATCTGGGGACTTCTTCATCCCCGGGCAACTCTTCGCGTTTGGCAGCATTGTGCTGCACGCCGACCCGACTGGCCGCCTGGGTCAGATCGACACCTTCGCTCCCGGACACCGAATTCGATTCGGTGGTCTGGAGTACGTTGCGGACACGCGGGGCGATCTGGCTTTCACCGGATTCACTTCCCCCTCCCGCACCTTCGCCATGCCCGATCCGGAGTCCCTTTCCGATTCGATCGGCCTCGACGGCTTCGAGCCAGGAGAGCTCCGCTTCGAGCGAGGGCCAAGCTTTGCCTCCATACGGGCACATCATGACCGCGGAAGACTTATCCTCGACCTCCGAGGCAAAATTACGAGACAAAAGCTAGGATTCAACCTCGGACGAACCTTCCCGTCATGACGCTCACCTGGCCTTGAGCCCTTACGATGAAGTGGTAGCCAACGGCCAGCGGTCACCCCCGGCCCAAAGCGGCTCAATCCCGAACCCTAACGGGGAGTGCACACGCAAGGACCAAAGCCCATCCTTGACCTCCAGCTTAGCATGGCCAGCGAAAACTAAGGACCGACCAGGGCACGGATTGCCCCCCACTCCGTTACACTGGAGTTTGGCCTGGAACCCTCGAGCTCGGCGACCCTCGCAATGTTAAACGAGGCGCTGGACCAAATTCAGAATATGACCATCCAGGAGGACCCGCCCTCCGCCTTCAATTATCAACCCTTTGAGGCGTACCATAGGAAATTTTGCGTCCCACCCACCACCCACTTGGTAGCCACTATCGATGATTTAACCGATATGCTGGACTATAATTCGAAGAATGCCGAATACATGGACGAGGAGGACGGAGCCACGGCCAATGCCGATGTCCTCCCCCCCATCACCGATCGCTGGTCGGCCACATCCACCTACGCCATTTACATGGTGGACACCCCTGATACGTCTCCAACGTATCTATAATTTTTGATTGTTCCATGCTATTATATTATCCATCTAGGATGTTTTATATGCATTTTTATGTGCTATTTTATATGATTTTTGAAACTAACCTATTAACCTAGAGCCCAGTGCCAATTTCTGTTTTTCCTTGTTTTTGAGTTTTACAGAAAAGGAATAGCAAAGGAGTCCAATTGACGTGCCAATTTTTGATGATTTTTTATGGACCAAAAGAAGCCCCCGGAGTAAAAGAGTTGGGCCAGGAGAGTCCCGAGCCATCCACGAGGGTGGAGGGCGAGCCCTACCCCCTGGGCGCGCCCCCTGCCTCGTGGATGACTAGGAGACCCTCCTGATGTGAGACCGACGCCAAAAATTCCTATAAATACAGAAACCCCCGAAAAGAAACCTAGATCGGGAGTTCCGCCACCGCAAGCATCTGTAGCCACCAAAAACCAATTGGGACCCTATTCCGGCACCCTGCCGGAGGGGGGAATCATCACCGGTGGCCATCTTCGTCAACCCGGCGCTCTCCATGACGAGGAGGGAGTAGTTCACCCTCAGTGCTGAGTGTATGTACCAGTAGCTCTGTGTTTGATCTCTCTCTCTCTCTCTCTCTCTCTCTCTCTCTCTCTCTCTCTCTTTCTTTCTCTCTCTCTCTCTCTCGTGTTCTTGATATGGCACGATCTTGATGTATCGCGAGCTTTGCTATTATAGTTGGATCTTATGATGTTTCTCCCCCTCTATCTTCTTGTAAGAGACTCTTTGTTATTTGGTTGCAGGGTTGTTTGAGAGAGACCATCTTCATCCTACGCCTCCCACGGATTGATAAACCTTAGGTCATCCACTTGAGGGTAATTTGCTACTGTCCTACAAACCTCTGCACTTGGAGGCCCAACAACGTCTACAAGAAGAAGGTTGTGTAGTAGACATCAACCCCCAAGGACGGCGACGACACTCCTTATCAGGACCGAGGCAAGCCTAGAGATGAGCCACCAAAATGCCAAAAACAGCACCGTCAATCAAAGCCACGCCGGAGCCATGCGAGCAACATGGACTCTGCGGAGAACGGCACCGCAAATAATACAGATGACCTCGCCGGAGACACAGCCAACGAACATCATCAGGATGACCCCACGGGACAGAAGGACCCGCTCAATACAGAAAACCCCAACGACTCCTAGGATAGCAATTACCTACCACTCTCTGAAGAGGAGGTCAGTCTCAAGGAGGATGACTTCATCGTCCCCGAAGATCCTCTGGAACAAGAACGGTTCAAGCGGAGGATTTTAGCCACCGCTCGCAGCCTAAAGAAACAAAAACACAAAATCAAGGCCGAACAGGACACCCTCAACGACCGATGGACTAAAGTCCTAGCTGCTGAAGAAGTGTATGTGTGCGAACAACCAACCAAAAGTTACCCCAAGCGAGGACTCATGCCACAGTTCTACGACGAGGCCATAGAGCCCACACGCCCAATATACACAAACATCGAACAGCCAGACCGCCCCCCTAGAGGGCGGGACAGAGAAGCTGACGAGGCCGAACACCCAGCCGCCCCACCTCGCCGTCATGGCAAGGATCAAGTGCGGCCCACTTACGAGTACGACCTCCGCCATGAACTAGACGCCCGAGGAGGCCACACCAGGTCCATTTACGGACCCAGAGAAGACCCGCCTGCTTACCGGGAAGGATACTACGATCGACCAAACCGAAACGATAGAATCCGGGAGCAGCAGCAGATTCGGAGGGCCGAAGACCTCCGACGCGACGTAGCCCGAGTTCGGGGCGTGATGCGACTTGAAGCTACATCGGTATTTCCCCAAAGAGGAAGGGATGATGCAGCACAGC
This sequence comes from Triticum aestivum, assembly GCF_018294505.1. Lineage (NCBI taxonomy): Eukaryota > Viridiplantae > Streptophyta > Magnoliopsida > Poales > Poaceae > Triticum > Triticum aestivum. The sequence continues at coordinate 292,546,592 of NC_057802.1, read as the reverse complement.
GACAGTAGGTATTTCCCTCAGTGATGATACCAAGGTTATCGAACCAGTAGGAGAATCAAGCAACACAACGTAAACATCACCTACACACAAATAACAAATACTCGCAACCCGATGTGTAAAAGGGGTTGTCAATCCCTTTCGGGTAGCGGCGCCAGAAATTGGCAAACGGACGTGAATAAATTATAGTAGATTGATAGATCGAACGGCAAATAAAATAAATAAGAATAAATTGGAGCAAGGTATTTCTGTATTTTTGGTTTAATAGATCTGAAAATAAAAGCAAAGGAAAATAGATCGCAAAGGCAAACAATATGAGAAAGAGACCCGGGGGCCGTAGATTTCACTAGTGGCTTCTCTCGATAAAAATAGCAAACAGTGGGTAAACAAATTACTGTTGGGCAATTGATAGAACTTCAAATAATCATGACGATATCCAGGCAATGATCATCATATAGGCATCACGTCCAAGATTCGTAGACCGACTCGTGCCTGCATCTACTACTATTACTCCACACATCGACCGCTGTCGAGCATGCATCTAGTGTATTAAGTTTATGGAGAAACGAAGTAATGCAATAAGAACGATGACATGATGTAGACAAGATCTATTTGTGTAGAAATAGACCCCACCGTTTTATCCTTAGTACCAACGATACATACATGTCGGTTCCCCTTCTGTCACTGGGATCAAGCACCGTAAGATCGAACCCACTACAAAGCACCTCTTCCCATTGCAAGATAAATAGATCAAGTTGGCCAAACGAAACCCAAATATCGGAGAAGAAATACGAGGCTATAAGCAATGATGCATATAAGAGATCAAAGAAACTCAAATAACTTTCATGGATATAAAAAGATAGATCTGATCATAAACTCAAAGTTCATCCGATCCCAACAAACACACCACAAAAAGAGTTACATCATATGGATCTCCAAGAGACCATTGTATTGAGAATCAAAAGAGAGAGAGGAAGCCATCTAGCTACTAACTACGGACCCGAAGGTCTACAAAGAACTACTCACGCATCATCGGAGAGGCACCAATGGAAGTGGTGAACCCCTCTGTGATGGTGTCTAGATTGGATCTGCTGGTTCTGGACTCTGCGGCGGCTGGAATTGATTTTCGTCGACTCCCCTAGGGTTTCTGGAATATTGGGGTATGTATAGTGTTAAGAGGCGGTCCGGGGGGAATCCGAGGTGGGCACAACCCACCAGGGCGAGCTTGGGCCTCCTGGCGCGCCTTGGTGGGTTGTGCTCCCCTCGGAGCACCCCCAGGTGCTTCTTTGGCCCATTGGTTGTCTTCTGGTCCAAAAAAATTCTCCAAAAAGTTTCGCTGCGTTTGGACTCCGTTTGGTATTGATTTCGTGCGATGTAAAAAACATGCAGAAAACAACAACTGGCACTTGGCACTATGGCAATAGGTTAGTACCAAAAAATGATATAAAAATGACTATAAAATGATTATAAAACATCGAAGATTGATAATATAACAGCATGGAACAATAAAAAATTATAGATACGTCGGACACGTATCAGCACCCCCAAGCTTAATTCCTGCTCGTCCTTGAGTAGGTAAATGATAAAAACAGATTTTTTTTGGAATGCTGCCTAACATGTCATCTCATATTCTTTTCTTTATAGCATGGACATTTGGACTTTTATATTGTTCAAAGCAATTGTCTAGTTTTGACATGATAACTTAAATACTCAAGCATACCAACAAGCAACCATGTCTTTCAAAATATCAACGCTAAAATAAGTTATCCCTAGCCCATCATGCTCAATCATTGATCCATTCATGAAACACACTCGCATATTAACTACACCCAATGCTCAAGTACGATCATAGTGCCTCCTAGTTGGTGCTTTTATAAGAGAAGATGGAGACTCAAATTGAAAATAAAAATTGCATAAAGTAAAAGAAAGGCCCTTCGCGGAGGGAAGTAGGTATTTGTAGAGGTGCCGGAGCTCAAAGCGAAAATTGAAAGATAATTTTTTTGGAGGTGTGCCTTTCCCACCAACGAAAATGACTTAGAGTTCCCCACACTTTCCATGCAGATATATCATAGGCGGTTCCCATACAGAAAATGAAGTTTATTCCTTTTTCCACCATACTTTCACTTTTCATGGCTAACCGTATCCATGGGTGCCCTCCGTACCAACACTTTCCAAGGAATTTATTATTTGACAACATAAATTAAATTCATTTTTCAGTTCAGGACTGGGCATCCCTAATACCTTTGCCTTACTCTCGTGCAATGATAAGTGAATAAACACTCATAGTGAGAATAACACATCTAGCATGGAAAATATTAGCCACCCCTCACCGCTTCGCGAGCGGTACGAACACAAAAAAGAGAAGTTTATTTTGAGAATTAGAGATGGCACATAAAAATTTGCTTAGAATGGCAAAATAATACCGCATATAGGTAGATATAGTGGGATCATGTGACAAAACTGGTTTAAAGGTTTTTGGATGCACAAGTAGTGATCATACTTAGTGCAAAATCAAGGCTAGCAAAAGATTGAGAAGCGACCAACCAAGAAACGAATAATCTCATAAGCGAGCATTAAGCGTAATTGACATCGAATAATGCACCACAAGTAGGATATAATTTCATTGCATGACTATTGACTTTCGTGCTTGCATAGGGAATCACAAACCTTAACACCAATATTCTTACTAAAGCATAATTACTCATCAACATGACTCACATATCACATCATCATATCTCAAAACTATTACTAAGAATCAAGTTTATTTTGTCCAATGATCTTCAGGAAAGTTTTTATTATATCCTTCTTGGATATCTATCACTTTGGAACTAATTTTCATGTGTTGCTTTTGATAAGCTCATACAAATATAAGTGAAGACCATGAGCATAATATTTCTTTCTTCTCTCAAATTAATTTAAGAGAAGCAATAGAGAATTTCTTAAAAATTTTACTAACTCTCAAATAAATCTAAGTGAAGCAAGAGAGCATTTCTTCAAAAATACTAAAGCACACCGTGCTCAAAAAGATATAAGTGAAGCACTAGAGCAAATCCATAGCTCATAAAAATTTAAGTGAAGCATAAAGAGCAATTCTAACAAGTCATGGCATAATTTTGGCTCTCTCAAATAGGTGTGTCCAGCAAGGAATCAAGACTTAAAACACAAAATAAAACAAGCAAAGACTCATATCACACAAGACGCTCCAAGCAAAACACATAGTATGTGACGAATAAAAATATAGCTTCGAGAAAAATACCGATGGTCATTAGAAGAAAGAGGGGATGCCACTCGGGGCATCCCCAAGCTTAATTGCTTGCTCTCTTTGGATAATATCTTGGGGTACCGGGGCATCCCTAAGCTTAGGCTCTTCTTAATCCTTATTCCTTCATCCATCGTAAGATAACCCAAAACTTGAAAACTACAATCACACAAAACTCAAGAAAACCTTCGTGAGATCCGTTAGTATAAGAAAGCAAATCACTACTATAAGTACTGTAGTAAACTAATTCATATTTTCTTGCATTATATCTACTGTATTCCAACTTTTCTATGGCAAAAACTCATCAAAGAAAACCATAGAATCATCAAAACAAGCACACAATGCAAAGAAAACAGAATCTGTCAAAAATAGAACAGTCTGTAGTAATCTTAATATTTCGAATAATTCTGTAACTCCAAAAATCCTGAAAAAATAGGACGAAATTTGTATATCAATCTACTATAAGAAATTCAGAGTTATTCGTCGCTTCTGTGATTTTTAAAAATTCTAACTCTAGATGCAAAAGTTTCTGTTTTTTCCAGCAAGATTAAACAACTATCACCCAAGAAGATCCTAAGGTTCTACTTGGCACAAACACTAATTAAAACACAAAAACACAAACATAACAATAGCATAATTGTGCAAACACTCAAGAACAGAAAGCAAAAAGCAAAAATAGATTTTATTCATTGGGTTGCCTCCCAACAAGCACTATAATTTTACGCCCTTAGCTAGGCGTAAAGCAAGGATCTAAGTTTTGTCATCTTTGTTTCGAGATCCATAAGATGCCCTCATGATTGATTCATATGAAGGCCTAATTCTTGTTCTAGGAAAGTGTTTCATACCCTTCCTTAACGGAAATTGGAACTTAATATTGCCTTCTTTCATATCAATCACGGCACCAATAGTGCATAAAAACGGTCTACCAAGAATAATTGGACAAGACGGATTGCAATCAATATCAAGAACAATAAAATCTATGGGCACATAATTCCTATTTGCAAGAATAAGAACATCATTAATTTTTCCCATAGGCTTTTCAATAGTAGAATCCGCCAAGTGCAAATTTAAAGAGCATTCTTCAAGATCGGGAAGACCAAGCACATCACATAAAGATTTCGGAATTGTAGAAACATTAGCACCCAAGTCACACAAAGCAAAACACTCAAGATTTTTAATCCTGACTTTGATAGTAGGTTCCCATTCTCATGCAGTTTTCTAGGAATTGAAACTTCTAATTCCAACTTTTCTTCCAAAGCTTTCATCATAGCATCAACAATATGTTTAGTAAAAGCTTTATTTTGTTCATAAGCATGGGGTGAATTTATCATGGATTGCAACAAAGAAATACAATCAATCAAAGAGCAACTATCATAATTAAAGTCTTTGTAATCCAAAAGAGTGGGCACATCACTAGTTAAAGTTTTGACCTCTTCAAACCCACCTTTATCAAATTTCTCAACAAGATTTTCACCCTCCGAATTATCGGGACGCCTTCTAGCTAAAGTTGAATCTTCTCCAGTCCCTTTTTTCATCAATGTTAACTTTACTAAACAAGGAATCAATAGAAGAAACACAAATCATTTTAAGATCTTCACCACTTTTATGAAAGCAATCACTAGAAAACGCTTTTTCTAAAAATTCTCTTCTAGCTCTAAGCATAGTGGTTCTTTTCTTACTTTCATTCATGGAAACATAGAGTGCTTTAAGTGATTCCTCAACTTTAGGCACAAAAATTTTCATCTTGAGATTTTCCACATCATGAGAAATTCTATCAACACTTCTAGACAAATCATCAATCTTATTCAACTTTTCTTCTATGCTAGTGTTGAAAACTTTTTGCGCGTTGATAAATTCTTTAATATTATTCTCAAGATCAGAGGTGTTCCTGTTATTATTATTATAAGATCGATTTCCATAGGAATTACCATAATTATTAGAGGAATTACTAGGAAAAGGCCTAGGATTAAAATTGCCTCTATAAGCATTTTTATTGAAATTATTTCGTGAGATAAAATTCACATCTACGGCATCACTATTTTGCTCAATCAAAGTAGACAAAGGCATATAATTGAATCAATAGGAGCACTTTTACTAGCAACCAATTTCATAAGAGCATCAACTTTGTCACTCAAAGAAGAATTTTCTTCAACCGAATTAACTTGTTTACTAGTAGGAGCTCTTTCGGTATGCCATTCTGAATAATCTGCCATAATACGATCAAGAAATTTAGTGGCTTCACCCAAAGTAATTTCCATAAAAGTACCACCCGCGGCGGAATCTAAAAGATCACGAGAAATAAAATTCTATCCCGCATAAATTTTTTGTACGATCATCCAAAGATTTAACCCATGAGTTGGGCAATTCCTTAGCATCATCTTCATCCTTTCCCAAGATTGTGCAACATGCTCATGTTCAAGTTGCTTGAAATTCATGATCTGGGTTCTAAGGGAAATAATTTTTGTGGGCAGAAAACACTTAGTGGTAAGAGCATCTTTGCACTAATTCCAAGAATCAATACTATTGCGAGGCAAATAAGAGAACCAATTTTTTGCAGAATCACGCAAAGAAAACGGAAATAATTTCATCTTCACAACATCATTGTCCACATCTTTTTTCTTTTACATATCACATAATTCCACGAAGGTATTAAGATGGGGCGCGACATCCTCATTAGGAGTACCGGAAAATTGATCTTTCATAACAAGATTCAGCAAAGCAGTATTAATATCACAAGACTCCGCACTAGTGGCGGGAGGAGCAATATCAGCCAATAAAATCATTGTTGTTGGTATTTGAGAAATCACACAATTTGGTGTTCTCTTGAGTCATGATGACTACGCAACAAGATTGCACTCAAAAACAGATCCGGCAAGAAAACGACGAACGAAAAAGAGGGCGAATAAAATGGCAAATTTTTGTGAAGTGGGGGAGAGGAAAACGAGAGGCAAATGGCAAATAATGTAAATAAATAAGAATAAATTGCAGCAAGGTATTTTTGTATTTTTGGTTTAATAGATCTGAAAATAAAAGCAAAGGAAAATAGATCGCAAAGGCAAATAATATGAGAAAGAGACCCGGGGGCCGTAGATTTCACTAGTGGCTTCTCTCGAAAAAATAGCAAACGGGGGGGGGGGGGGTAAACAAATTACTGTTGGGAAATTGATAGAACTTCAAATAATCATGACGATATCCAGGCAATGGTCATTATATAGGCATCACGTCCTAGATTAGTAGACCGACTCCTGCCTGCATCTATTACTATTACTCCACACATCGACCACTATCCAACATGCATCTAGTGTGTTAAGTTCATGGAGAAACAGAGTAATGCAATAAGAACGATGAAATGATGTAGACAAGATCTATTTATGTAGAAATAGACCCCATCGTTTTGTCCTTAGTAGCAACGATACATACGTGTCGGTTCCCCTTTTGTCACTGGGATCAAGCACCGTAAGATCGAACCCACTACAAAGCACCTCTTCCCATTTCAAGATAAATAGATCAAGTTGCACAAATAAAACCCAAATATCAGAGAAGAAATACGAGACTATAAGCAATCATGCATATAAGAGATCAAAGAAACTCAAATAACTTTCATGGATATAAAAGATAAATCTGATCATAAACTCAAAGTTCATCCGATCCCAACATACACACCGCAAAAAGAGTTACATCATATGGATCTCCAAGAGACCATTGTATTGAAAATCAAAAGAGAGAGAGGAAGCCATGTAGCTACTGACTACATACCTGAAGGTCTACAAAGAACTACTCACGCATCATCGGAGAGGCACCAATGGAAGTGGTGAACCCCTCCATGATGGTGTCTAGATTGGATCTGGTGGTTCTCGACTCTGCGGCGGCTGGAATTGATTTTCGTCGACTCCCCTAGGGTTTCTGAAATATTGGGGTATTTATAGAGTAAAGAGGCGGTCCGGGGGGCACCCGAGGTGGGCACAACCCACCAGGGTGCGCCTGGGCCTCCTGGCGCGCCCTGGTGGGTTGTGCTCCCCTCGGAGCACCCCCAGGTGCTTCTTTGGCCCATTGGTTGTCTTCTGGTCCAAAAAAATTCTCCAAAAAGTTTCGCTGCGTTTGGACTCCGTTTGGTATTGATTTCGTGCGATGTAAAAAACATGCAGAAAACAACAACTGGCACTTGGCACTATGGCAATAGGTTAGTACCAAAAAATGATATAAAATGACTATAATATGATTATAAAACATCCAAGATTGATAATATAACAGCATGGAACAATAAAAAATTATAGATACATTGGAGACGTATCAGGGCGCCGCACACCCCTGTGCTTCACAGAGAGGGTAATGCAACACCAATTCCCGGAAGGCTTCAAGCCCGTGATTATTGAATTATATGATGGAACCAGAGATCCAGCCGTATGGATAGAGGATTTCCTCCTCGACATTCACATGGTGCGAGGAGATGACCTCCACGCCATCAAATATTTTGCCGCTAAAGCTTAAAGGTCCAGCTCGACACTAGTTGAACAGCCTTCCCGAAGACTCTATAGGCTGCTTGGAAGAGCTTGAGGACGCTTTCCGAGCATACTTTCAATGCACCTACGTCCGTCCTTCGGATGTTGATGACCTAAATCGCATTACACAACAACCAGGAGAGTCTGGCCGACAATTTTGGAACCAACTCCTGACCAAGAAAAACCAGATCGTTGACTGTCCGAATGCCGAAGCCTTGGCTGCCTTCAAGCATAGTGTCAAGGACGAATGGCTTGCACGACAGCTCGGCCAGGAAAAACCAAGAACTATGGCAGCCCTTAACTCCCTTATGACCTGCTTTTGCGCAGGCGAAGACAGTTGGCTTGCTCGCAAAAACACCAACCTAGACACACCCGGTACCTCCGAGGTTTGGGATGGAAATGGAAAGCCCCAACACAACAAGAACAAACGTCGCCACAATGACGGCGAGGGCGAGGATACGGCACTAAATGCCGGATTCTGAAACCAGAAGTCTGGACCCTGAAAGAAAGCCCCTAAAGGCAACAGCGACAGCCCGTCGAGACTGGATACAATTCTGGACAGGCCTTGTCAGATCCACGGCGCATCAGAGAAGCCCGCCAACCACTCCAACCAAAACTGTTGGGTGATTAAACAGTCCAGCAAACTCACAGCCGAAGACTCGGGCAAAGGCCCACGAAGCGGACGATGATGAGCCACGCAAGCCAGATAGTGGAGGCCAGAAACCCTTCCCTTCCGAGGTCAAGACAGTAAACATGATCTACGCAACCCACATACCGAAGAAGGAGAGGAAGCGAGCACTACTGGATGTATATTCTGTCGAGCTAGTAGCGCCGAAGTTCAACCCATGGTCACCCTGTCCGATCAGGTTCGATTGCAGGGACCATCCAACCAGCATACACCACGGAGGGTCTGCTGCCTTAGTGCTCGACCCCATCATCGATGGATTCCACCTCACTAGAGTCCTAATGGACGGAGGTAGCAGCGTCAGTCTGATATACGAAGATACAATGAGGAAAATTGGGATCGATCCGTTAAGGATCAAACCCAGTAACACCACCTTTAAAGGGGTAATTCCGAGAGTGGAGGCCCGCTGCACAGGCACTGCGACGCTTGAAGTAGTGTTCGGATCTCCGGATAACTTCAGAAGCAAGGACTTGATCTTTGATATTGCACCTTTTCGCAGTGGCTATCACGCTCTCCTCAGCCGAAGAGCATTCGCCAAATTCAATGTCGTTCTGCATTACGCGTACCTCAAGTTGAAGATGCCTGGTCCCTCGGGCATCATAACTATCAACGGCAACATAGAATGCTGACTTCGAACCGAAGAGCACACTACGGCCCTAGCAGCCGAAGACCACACCGGCCCATATAGGCTTGGATGCCGACCCGACGTGAAGGCCAGCGACAATAGTAAACGGGTTTGAACTCGTTCCCCGTCATGGGAACCCGCATGCGTTCGGCGCAAATAGGGACGCGTGCCCCACGGCACGCCCGCATTCTTCGCACTATACGTGCCTCGACAACACACGTTTGCACTCAAAATACCATGGGTAGCCGTGAGGCATATATCAACATATCCGATGTATATGTTCGGCTAAACCGAACTTCAGAAACTACCTCGTCTTCGGATGACCCGGGGGCCAATTTCGGAAACCCCCCAAGCATAAAGCTTCATCGGCAGGGTCCTCACCTGTCAAGGTCTTATCAAAGGTCCCAACCCCCACCTATCAGAAGCAAAGGCGCAGACGTGCAGCAGGGCACAGTGACGGCTTCAACTCACGCATTCAGGCCCTGCGTCAACCTTTACTCTGTAAATTTTGTTTTTTTCTTTCTTCTCTTACGAATACCGCCTTCGCAGTTCAAATTGTACGGTTAGATGTCCCGAGCCTACGAGAAATAATAAAAATACCCTTTATGGTGTTCGGATATCCGCATCTTGCGATTTCTCTATTCCCTTTTCGATTCTCCCCTCGCTCTTCGAACAACTCGACATGAAAACACAATCGGTTATATAACCCAAAGCTCGATTTCTCTATCAACTCGGCACACCAAGTCCAACACAGCTTACCACTGAGTGTTCGGCGTCCCGGAAATTGCACTATATGCATCAAGTTTTGAACCATGTCTTAGATAGATAGTTGGGTTGCCCGTCTCCTGTGCTTGCCCCTTATGTTCCGCATGTTCGGCTAAGAGGTCAAAGGGAGAACCCCTACGATTGTACTTCTGGCTCTCCTGGTTAAATACCTTAGGAGGAGAAAGCTAAAAACTGACCGTCATGATAAGCGCGAACTGATCAGCGATCCGACGACGAGGTTTGACTCCAAAAAACGTTGGCGATTTCACCGTGTCATACGAAGGGTTCGTCGTATCGCGTTGGGTGCAAGTGTTTGATTGTTTTTGTAGGTGCATATATTGGGGACTTGCGTGTTTCTCCTACTGGATTGATACCTTGGATCTCAACTCAGGGAAATACTTATATCTACTTTGCTGCATCACCCTTTCCTATTCAAGGGAAAAACCAATGCAAGCTCAAGAAGTAGCAGCTAGCTCGGACATTCGATGCATCTCCATCAGCTGCTTCATTTGATCGCTGAGGAGGGGCGGACGCTTGGAATCCAAAAACCGTGACCAGAAGAGCCGCTGTGTGGAGTCCTCCTCGAAGGTGGCATAGGGCCTCGCTGCGGCCGCCGCATTCTTCGGAAGTTCGGCGAAGACGCCTGCGGAGTGCCAGACCCACGTCAGCAGGGCGAACCTGTTGCCTCCGAATACACTCTGTAATAAGTATTTCTTACCATTGGCAATTTGAGCGGCTTGGCGGAGCTCCTCCTAGACGTCTCGTGCATTAGTCCTCGCCTCTTGGAGCTCCTTCTCTGCTTTGGATAGCCGAGAGGATTGCTCCTCCCACCCCTTCTCAAGGGCCTCCATTTTCTCGGCGGCATCCTAGAGCTCCACTTGGACTTCGGTCACTCGAGCCTCATGCTGCTCAGCAGCAAGCTTGGCCTTCTCAAGCTCGGCCACCGCCTTCTCAGCGGCAGTCTTCTTCTCGGCCGCCTCGGCCTCGACTTTCTTTAGGGCCTCCCTCAAGCCCTCGACCTCAGCGGCAGCAGCTGCAAGATCATCAAGATAAAGGATTAGCACACAGTCCGACTCGTCAATATCCCGCATGAAGCAAATATACATCTCCTCACAGGGCTTACCTTGCGCCTCGTCAAGCCATTTCTTAACAAGGTCAAGCTCTTGATCAGAAAGCTTGAGCTTCCGATCCATCTCCTCCAACGCCGCAACATTAGCAGCCGCGGCCACGGAAGATGCCTGCATCAGCAAAAGAAAGGTCCACTTCATTAATCGGCCTACCAAATTTGATCCTCCGTAGTTTTCTTCGAAGTCCTTGCAGAGTCTCGGGGGCTACTATGTATACGTCCTACCCGAACTAGCAATTACAAACGCGTTATGAGGAAAGAGCATTACGTGACTTACCTCAAAGCCTGTCAGAGGGCCTTGAACAGCGTCGTTCAGTCTGGATTGGACGGACTGAACACCCTGCATGACCGCACTCATAAGAGTGCGGTGCCCATCAATCATGGCGGAGTTCTCCACCAGCTCCTCCAGCACGTCTGGCCAGCCAGCCGCCGCTCGTGTAGAGGTGTCTGGCACTGACATTGGGCCCCGGCCCCTTCCCTACTGGGAGGTGCGTGTGCCATTGAAGGAATTGGGGGCTTAGGAGCGGTCGACGGACGGGGTCCGGATGGTCCGGACTCCTTTTCCGCGTCAGCCGGGAGGGGCGCGCCCTCGTGGTCTTCGGTGGCCGAGGTGTTAGCCTCGGCCATTACGGCGTCGGCCTCCTCCTCTATGTTTGTAGGAGGAGGAGTCCCTCGGGACCGCACCTCCTCGACCTCTTCGGTGTCCGGAGGAGGCGCGGAGTGTGCCATAGACCCACTGTCCGCCAGTTCAGCGAGCGGAAACGTTCCAAAGTCTGCTCGGTGGGGCGTTCATGTGGGGGGCTACAATTCGGAGGGGTTAACCTTCAACTAAAACGAATTACTGAAAACAATATAGCTAAAAATACTGATGCCTTACCTGCTGGCAGGGGGCTTGACCCTAGGTCCCATCTTCAGGATCTCCTCGGATGGCTTAGACTTCTTGTCGGAGCCCCAGCTGTCGGACAGCACTAGCTTGGCCAGCATCTCCTCTTCGGGGCCGAAGAAGGTTGGACCTCCTCGACGTCCTCGGCCGCCGCCCTCTTCTTGGAGTGTGAGGAGGCACTCTCCTCCTCGTCCTCATCCTCGCCCCCATCTTGTACGGATGAGGCCGCAGCGTCTCCGGACCGATTGCCCGGACGAACCCTGCGGCGAAGGCCCTCCCTGGCCTCCGGCGCTTCTTTCTTCTTGCCCCTTCTTGGTGGGCGCCTTATAGGGCACTACGACTAGCAGCTTTTCTAGCTGCTCCGATCGAGTCCCTTCCGGCAGTGACGTCGAGCCGCTGATCTTCTTGGCCTTGCCAAGCCAGCCCTGCAAAATCCACATACAAAGTCAGGCCGAATCAAACGCGGTATGAATATTCAAAACACTCCTCTGAGTGGAAGCCTACTCACCTCCTTTGGGGGGTTCGCGGCGTCAAGGCCGATGTCCTTCCCCTCGACCGGCCACTCCTTCTAGGGCTGGAATAGTTGACCCCATATTTTGTCAGGGGTCGTGCCGTAGAGGTGTTGCACAGTGGCCGAACCCTCGGGCTTGTGCTCCCACATGGGCTTGGCCCTCTCTTGGCAAGGGAGGAGCCGACGGTGGAGCATGATTTGGCCCACATCCACTAGCTTCACGCCATTCTCTATTATGTTGTTGACGTACTTCTGCAACACCTTCGTGTGGGTGACACACCCCCAGTCCGGGGCCTTGGTGGTCCATGACGCCAGCCTGGTAGGGGGTCCGGACCTGAATGCGGGGGCCACTCCCAGGTGGCCTCCCTCGGCTCGGTGATGTAAAACCACTCCTTTTGCTACATCCGGACGGTGTCGACGAAGTGGCCGTCCGACCACTGAACCCACGTCAGTTTACTAATCATGGCCCCTCCACAGTCTGCATGCTCGCCGCCAACCACCTTGGGTTTGACGTTGAACACCTTCAGACATAAACTGAAGTGCGGCTGGACTCAAAGGAGCGCTTCACAAACGACGATGAAGGTCAAGATGTGGAGGAGGGAATTAGGGGCTAGATCATGAAAATCTAGCCCGTAAAAGAACATCAACCCCCTTACAAAGGGGTGTAGAGGAAATCCGATCCCTCTAAGAAAATGGGGGAGGAATACGACCCTTTCGCCCGGACTGGGCGTGGGGATGATATGGCCCTCTTCGGGGGCCCGATGAGCGATGTTGGCTGACAAATAACCGACCTCCTTCAGCTTCACAATGTCCCCCTCGGTGACACTGGAGGCCTCCCACTTCCCGTTGGCTCTGGATCCAGCCATGGTCGAAGGAGGCAAAGGGGGATCCGTTGTGGAAGTAGAGAGAAAGGGCGCTGGAACTATGAAGGTTTGCGTCAGCGGAAAGTGGAAGAGGGCGTGGGATGCAGACTGTAGCAGCCCCCCTTTATAGGCCGATGACCGGCCTGGGATTTCCTTTTTCCATGACGTTGGCTTCTCCACTTCCCGATATGCCCGCGATGTTATGAGCGGGGAGGGGAATCAAAATCACTAACCATATCCCCTGAAAAGCGGGATACGATCTCCACCACGAGGGGACGTGTCAAATGTGTTGTCGGCCTCGAGCCGCGCTTCGAGAAATAGTAACTGCTCGGCGTTATGGCCGGAAGCGACTCTTTGTTGAAAGAGAAGAAGTTGTCAGATGGAGGCATCATTTGCGCTTGAGCGTTATTTTTTATTATTATTACCTTCAGAGTTAAGTAAAACTGTCATTTCAGATTCCGGACATCACTTGGTTCTGAACATGGGAAAGACATATTGAATAACTCGCCCCGCAAACCGAATACTGGTCGGATGAATGGATACCGGATACAAGTCTTGGCGTTGGAGGCAAGTTCGGGGGCTACTGAGGGACTCATGGACTAAGGGGTCCTCGGGGTGATGGCCCATTGTGCACGGGCCGGACTGGTGGAGCCGTATAATGACAGGAGATCTATGAGGCCGTGGTGTGCCCTCCAAGTCAAGAAGGCGCACGGTCTCTTCAATCCCTTATTGTAATCTATCTTTGGTAACCCTAACCCTACATGTGTCTAAATAAACCGAGGGTTTTTAGTCTTTAGGGATAGAGCTACATTCATCACCTCATCGCCTTAGGGTTTAGCTCATACTGATCTCGACGTAGATCTACTCCATAAACCACATCATACATCCAATATAATCAAGCAGGACGTAGGGTATTACCTCTTTGAGAGGGCCCCAACCTAGGTAAACACTGTGTTCGTCGTCCCTTGTTCCCCATCGATCCTAGATCCACAGCTCGGGACCCCCTACCCCGAGGCCTGCCGGTTTTGACACAGACACCAGGCCTCCGTAAGCGCAGAGTATGCTAGCACCCAATCCAACACGACATCTGGCATTGAGAAGGATGCGCAGCACTACGCTTTGCATTGCTCCCTCTACTCTTCCTCCATCATTGTGCTGTGGAACAACGTGCAGTCTGTGGTCGAGGTAATGCAGGAGGCGCCCATGTGCGTTTGCGAGCACCGGGGAGGGCTCCTTCTTCATGGTGACTGGGCACCGATGAGGAGGATACGACGATGTAAAGGATCAAGAAGAGGGGTCTAGAGGGGGTTGATTAGACCCTTAACAAGCGAAAATGATAGTTTTTAGTTTCTTCAAGTTAAGGTTGAGCTTAGCACATGTTAAAGCATACACAATACATTTTACACAAGCATATCAAGAGTATGAGAAGCAGAAATAGTAAAGCATGCAAGTGCAATAATGTAAAGGGATTGGAGTGTGCAAATGCAATGGAGACGCGGAGAGTTTTTGGTGTGGTTTCGATAGGTGGTGCTATCGTACGTGCACGTTGATGGAGACTTCAACCCACGAAGGGTAATAGTTGCAGGAGTCCACGAAGGCCTCCACCCACGAAGTGTCCACGAAGAAGCAACCTTGTCTATCCCATCATGGCCATATCCCACAAAGGACTTGCCTCACTCGGGTAGATGTTCAGGAAGTAGGCGATCTCCTTGCCCTTACAAACTTCTTGGTTCAACTCCACATCATGCCGGAGGCTCCCAAGCGACACCTAACCAATCTAGGAGACACCACTCTCAAAAGGTCAACGTGTGTCCCTCTCAAAAGGTGTGTACGACAAGGATGATTGTGGCAAACTAAAAAGCAAAGACTCCTATATCCAGTACAAGACGCTCCAGGCAAAACACATATCCTGTGGTGAATAAAAATATAGCCTCAAGTAATTTACCGATGGATTGAAGACAAAAGAGGGGATGCCCTGAGCTTAGATGCTTGGTTGTCCTTGAATATTACCTTGGTGTGCCTTGGGCATCCCCAAGTTTAGGCTCTTGCCACTCCTTATTCCGTAGTCCAACGAAACTTCACCCAAAACTTGAAAACTTCACAACAGAAAGCTCGTGAGATTCATTACTGAAACAAAGCAAATAACCACTTTTAGGTACTGTTGTAAACTCATTACAATTTCATTTTTGCATTATATCTACTGTATTCTAACTTCTCCATGGTTCATACCCCCCGATACTACTCATAGATTCATCAAAATAAGCAAACAACACAATGAAAACAAAATCTGTCAAAAACAGAACATTCTGTAGTAATCTGGACTTTATCCAGACTTCTGTAACTCCAAAAATTCTGAAAAATTTGGACAACGTAGACAATTTGTATATCAATCTTGTGTAAAAAAATCAAAATTTGATCACGCTCAAGTGAATTTTACAATTCTGCTACTGGACACAAAAGTTTCAGTTTTTCAGCAAAATCAAATCAGTTATCACCCAAATCATCCCAAAGGTCTTACTTGGCATAAACACTAATTAAAACACTAAAATACAATCATAACAAAAGTATAATTGCATATTTATTAAAAAACAGAAGCAAAAAACAAAAACAAAACAAAAAAATGGGTTGCCTCCCAACAAGCGCTATTGTTTGACGCCCCTAGCTAGGCATATTGCATAGATCTATGTATTGTCATCTTTGATATTCGATTCCTCAATTGCACATCCATACCTCCTAGGGATTTTATTAGGCCTATTGATGATCACACTCCTTGGTAGAAAATCAAGAAATTCGTTTACAAAAATTGGTTCCCTAACAATATTGATAAAACTAGGGCAAATACTTATCATCTTAAGATCCTCATTTCCTTTACTAGATGATCCACCCTTATTTTTAGGAACATAAATAAACTTAGAATTTTTACTAGGAGGAAAGTTTGGAGTAGCCTTGACAGCGAAAAAAGCGGAACCCAGATTGGTAATAATATCCTCTAACTTATCGATTCTAGCAGAACCTTGTTCTACCATTTCATCAATTATAGGCTCCTTCTCTTTTAGGGTTTTAAAGGTGATTCCTACCTTTGATCCAATCTGATTAATATGATTATGAATCTTTTTATCCAAATTTTCAATATGCTCTATGGTAGAAATTTTATTCTCAATAATATCAAGCCTTTGCATCACATGTTCCAAAGTTAAAGTTGTATCATTAATCATGATTGGTGGTGATCCCACCAAATTTCCCATAGCATTAAAAGCGTCCATAGGGTGACTACCCAACAAATTATCCCCACTAATAGTGTCTAGCACAAATCTATACCAAGTAGTAACACCCACGTAAAAATCTTGAAGAAGGATTGTAGTGGATTGCTTACGGGTAGATCTATTCTGAGCATCACAAATTTTATACCAGGCATCTTTTAAATTCTCTCCTCCTCTTTGTTTAAAATTAAGAACCTCACTTCTCAGGGTACTAGCTATGATAGAAGGACTAGCGATGATAGCAAAGCAAGTGATCTAGCACACAAGCAAACAAAAAGCAAATGAAAAGACGAACAAAAGGAAGGCGAATAAAAAGGCAAATATTTTGTGTTTTTGTGAAAACATTTTAGAAGCGGGGGAGATGAAAACGAGAGGCAAATGGAGAAAAATATAATGCAAGAGATGAGAGTTTGTGATGGGTACTTGGTAGGGTTGATGTAGATCCTCCCCGGCAATGGCGCCTGAAATTCTTCCTGCTACTTCTCGAGCTTGCGTTGGTTTTTGCCTTGAAGACGAAATGGTGATGCATCAAAGTAGAGATAAGCATTTCCCTCAGTTAAGAACCAAGGTATCAATCCAGTAGGAGGAACACACAAGTCTCCAATGATAGCACCTACACAAACAAACAAATACTTGCACCCAACGTGATTAAGGGGTTGTCAATCTCTTCACGATTACTTGCAAGGATGAGATCTGATAGAGATATGTATAAAAGATAAATAAAAATGCAAAATAAAGTAAAGGTAAATAAATTACAGCAAGATTTTTTGGGTTTTTGGTTTTATAGATCTGAAAACAATATGATAAGAATAGACCCGAGGGCCATAGTTTTCACTAGAGGCTTCTCTCTTGGAAGAAAGCATACCGTGGGTAAACAAATTACTGTTAAGCAATTGATAGAAAAGCGCATAGTTATCACGATATCTAAGGTAAGGATCATGAATATAGGCATCACGTCCGTGACAAGTAGACTGAAATGATTCTGTATCTACTACTAATACTCCACACATCGACCTCTATCCAACATGCATCTAGTGTATTAAGTTAACAAGAACGGAGTAACGCCTTAAGCAAGATGACATGATGTAGAGGGATAGATCCAATCAATATGAAATAAACCCCATCTTTTTACCCTTAATGGCAACAATACAAATACATGCCTCGCTACCCCTTCTGTTTTTGGGTGAGGACACCGCAAGATTGAACCCAAAACAAAGCACCTCTCCCATTGCAAGAAAAATCAATCTAGTTGGCCAAACCAAATCAATATATCGGAGAGAAATACAAAGTTATCTTAATCATGCATAAAAGAGTTCAGAGAAGACTCAAATAATATTCATAGATAATCTGATCATAAATCCACCATTCATCGGATCTCAACAAACGCACCGCAAAAGAAGATTACATCAAATAGATCTCCAAGAACATCGAGGAGAACATTGCATTAAAGATCAAAGAGAGAGAGAATAAGCCATCTAGCTACTAGCTATGGACATTTAGGTCTGTGGTAAACTACTCACACATCATCAAAAGGGCAACAAGGTTGATGTACAAGCCCCCGTGATCGAATCCCCCTCCGACAGAGTAGCGGAAAAGGCCCCAAGATGGTATCTCACGAGGACAGAAGCTTGCAGCATCGGAAAAGTATTTTTGGTGTGCCCTCTAGTATACGGGGAGTATTTGGGTATTTATGGAGCTGAGATTAGGGTTGGAGGAGCCATGGGGGCCCACAAGCTCATAGGGCGCCCCCTAGGGCGCGCCTGGTGAGCTTGTGGCTCACTCGTGGACCTTCTGGCCTCCTCCTGAAGCTTCCTAGGTGTCTTCTAGTCCAAGAATAATTGTCAAAAAGTTTTGTTCCGTTTGGACTTCGTTTGGTATTGATTTTCTATAAAAGACAAAAACATGGAACAACAACAACTGGCATTGGGCACTAGGTTAATAGGTTAGTCCCAAAAAATGATATAAAACAACACAATAATGCATATTAAACATCCAAGATGCATAATATAATATCATGGAACAATAAAAAATTATAGATACGTTGGAGACGTATCAGGGTACATATAGCCTCCACACAAAATCCAACCGTTACACACTTTTGACCCATCTCAGTGGCACCAATTAGAAAACTCAATGGCACGGATCTGTACAAAAATATGAACGTTAGGAATCTCTGTTGGACCGACGGGAACAACTCAATGAGACCGATGTGTTAGGGCTTAGGGCAAACCTCAACTCGGTGGCGCCGATTGCATCATCTCAGTGGGACCAAAGTGAAGCAATATGGCAACAGAGAATCAGTCAAGCCATCTTAGTGGGACCGATTGCAACTTCTTGGTGAGACCAAAATGATTGCAAACAAGTCACAGAGAGCTAGCAAGGCCATCTCGGTGGAACCGAGATCCGTATCGGCGTGACTGAATTGTTAGGCTTTTGGTTGTGGCTAAGTCCAGCTGAACTCGGTGGCTCTGGATGAGAAGTTTCGGTGGGGCCGAGTTGGGAATTAGGGTTTGGACATATTTGGATAGAGAAAGTGGCTGAGGGTTTTGGAGCAAGATCACTAAGCCCTTGAGCAAGTAGATCATTAAGCAACACCTCACCCCCTTTTAATAGAATTGGCTTTCCTATGGACTCAATGTGATCCTGGATCACTTAAACAAAATGTAGAGTCTTGAGATTCTTCCAATCCTTGTCCTTATCATTTTGAGGGGGTTCCACATCCTCTTGTCCTTGCCACTCCACTGTTGAACTTATTTAAAATATACTAGATAAAACTATTAGTCCAACAAGAGATATGTTGACATTAATTACCAAAATCACCTAGGGAGCACTTGTTCTTTCAATATCCCCCTTTTTGGTAATTGATAACAACATACATCAAAGCTTTAAGTAAAAGACATCATGAGTAGTAAGTAAAGCTTTGGAGAAACATCTAACTTGCATAAGCTCCCCCTACATGTATGCAATCATGTAATGATAGAATTGAGAGACATGTGAATGCACAACAAGACAGAGTAGGTAATGAGTTACATGTATCTTGGTGATAACCCACAAGTATAGGGGACCGCAACAGTTTTCGAGGGTAGAGTATTCAACCCAAATTTATTGTTTCGACACA
This sequence comes from Triticum aestivum, assembly GCF_018294505.1. Lineage (NCBI taxonomy): Eukaryota > Viridiplantae > Streptophyta > Magnoliopsida > Poales > Poaceae > Triticum > Triticum aestivum. The sequence goes on along the minus strand of NC_057802.1, from coordinate 292,527,001 downwards.
AGGGGAGCCAAAGAATATTTGAAGGTATTAGCAGCTGAGTTGTCAATTCAACCACACCTGGAGATTAATTATCTGCAGCAAGTAATCAGTAGCAAAGTAATATGATAGTTTTGATAGTAGTGATAGTAGCAACGGTAACGGTAACATTGATAGCAGTAATTTTGTAGCAAGTGTAACAGTGATGATAGCAGTAGTAACTTAGCAGAAATAATATAAGATAAATTCGTAGGCATTGGATCGGTGACTTGTTGGATGATATTCATCATGTGACAGTTATAACCTAGGGCGATACGGTACTAGCTCCATTTCATCGATCTAATGTAGGCATGTATTCCGTAAATAGTCATACGTGCTTCATTAAAAGAACTTGCATGACATCTTTTGTCCTACCTTCCCGTGGCAGCGGGGTCCATACTGGAAACTAAGGGATATTAAGGCCTCCTTTTAATAGAGAACCGGAACAAAGCATTAACACATAGTGAATACATGAACTCCTCAAACTACGGTCATCACCAGGAGTGGGCCCAGTTGTTGTCACTCCGGGGTTGCCGGATCATAACACGTAGTAGGTGAATATAACTTGCAAGATCGGATCTAGAACATGGATATAATGATGATAACATAAACGGTTCAGATCTGAGTTCATGGCACCCGGGCCCAAAGTGACAAGCATTAAGCATGGCAAAGTCATAGCAACATCAATCTAGGAACATAGTGGATACTAGGGATCAAGCCCTAACAAAACTAACTCAATTACATGATGAATCTCATCCAACTCCTCACCGACCAGCAAGCCTACAGAGGAATTACTCACTCTCGCTGGGGAGCATCATGGAATTGGCGATGGGGAAGGGTTGGTGATGACGAAGAATGAAGATCCCCTCTCCGGAGCCCCAAACGGACTCCAGATCTGCCCTCCCGAGGAAGAACCGGGCTTGGCGGCGGCTTCGTCTCGTGGACCGCGATAATTCTTTCTCTCTCTTTTTTTCTGGAAAAATAGGATTTTATAGCTTCGGTTTCAAGGTCTGCAGGGCCAGGAGGTGGGTACAACCCACCTCGGAGTGCCAGGAGAGGGGGGCGCGCCCTGGTGGGATGTGCCCACCCAGGTGCCCCTCTCCGGCAGGTCTTGGCTCCAGATATTCTTATTATTGATATAAAAAATCCTTGCAAAGTTTCGTTCCATTCCGAGAACTTTTATTTCTGCACAAAAACAACACCATGGTAGTTCTGCTGAAAACAGCGTCAGTCCGGGGTTAGTTTCATTCAAATCATGCAAATTAGAGTCGAAAACAAGAGGAAAAGCGTTAGGAAAAGTAGATACGTTGGATACGTATCAACTCCCCCAAGCTTAAACCTTTTCTTGCATCAAGCAATTCAGTTGATAAACTGAAAGTGAAAAAGAAAAACTTTTACGAACTCTTTTGCTCTTGTTTGCATAACTAGGCTTAAACAACACCCAGGTTTTCAGCCAACATTATAACTAACCATGTCGACAATAACTATTAAAGATTATAATGACTCATATCAATGACATAATCAGCTAGCAAGCAATAATAAGATATCTCAAACAGCAACACGTTGTCAAAACAACCATGATATAATATGACAATAGTGGTATCTCGCTAGCCCTTTCTGAGACCGCAAAACATAAATGCAGAGCACCTCCAAAGTTCAAGCAGCGACTAAACATTGTAATTAATGGTAGAAAAGATCCAGTCATGATGCACCCAACATTAGCTACACACAATGCATAAACCATGACAACTGTGCTCTTCTCAGTTTCTGGCGCTTGTTTTAGAAGGTGATGACACCGCATAAAAGTAAATAGATAATCCCTTCGCAGAGGGAAGCAGTGATTTGCAGAGGTGCCAGAGCTCAATTTTTAAAACAAAGATAAATGATATTTTGAGGCATGCACCCTTCTCATTTACTTCACGACCATCACTTGTCAACATCTTCCATGCTAAGCAGGTTCCCAAGCAATAAAAGTAAAAGGTTTTGACACCATTGGGAGTTTTTGTTTGATTATTCGAGAGATTAACTCTTTTTGTACTTTGCAGTTTGGGACTGGGCATCCCTATTACCACCCTTTTCTCGTGCGATGGCGAGTGAATAAATACTCGACCTGAGAATAACCCGCTTAGCATGGAAGATACCGACCACCTCCTGTCATTCCAAGAACGATCCAGGCATACAAAACGGATAATTTTTAGAAGTTTTTAGAGGTGGCACATGCAAATTTACTTAGGGCGACAGGGTAATACCTAATATAGGTAGGTATGGTGGACTCATCTGGAATAACTTTTGGTTCAAGGTTTTTGATGTACAAGCAGAATTCCCACTTAGTACAGGTGAAGGCTAGCAATTAGATTGAGAAGCATCCATCTAGAGAGCAACAACGATCATAACCATGCATTATGCATAAGTAACATTGGACACTAGCATGAGTAGGATATGAACACCATGAACATAAATATCATAGAGGCTATGTTGGTTTTGATTAAACTACATGCATGGACATGTGCCAAGTCAAGCCACTCAAACATTCAGAGGAGGATACCATATCATCATACTACATCACAATCATTTTAACGCTATGTTGATATCCAAGATAAATCACTATCAACTCCCAGCTACTTATACATGGCATGAGAAACTATAATCTCTAATTGTCATTGCAAACATGTTTAATCATAATGGGCTGGAGCATGGATACTAGGATAAACATATTTACACAGACAAGACAATTCAAGTTCATACCAGTTTCTCTTTGCCACGGCCAGTTCATCGAATGTCGTCATTATTGCCTTTCACTTGCACGACCGAACGATATGAAAACAATAATAGTGCAAGAGTGCCATGGACTAAGCTGGAGTCTGCAAACATTTTATTCAACAGGAGAAGACAAGGTAAAATTTGCTCTGTATTAGTTCAACAATTATTCATATGAGAGCCACTCAACATTTTCATCGTGGTCTTCTCCTAGGTAAGACTCGAATAAAAAGAAAAGAAATTCAGAGAAACACACTGAAATATTTTTGGAGTTTTTGGTTTCTTGAACAGGCAAATAAAAGGGAAAAGCAAAAACGAGAAAAACTATTTACACGGGAAAGCTCCCAACAAGCAAAAGAAGAACAAGGGAATGTTTTTGGGTTTTATTTTTAATATTACTACTAAGCATGCATAGAAAGTAAATTAACTACAACTAATTTTTTTGTTTTCTCTAAGGTTTTATAAAACACACAAGAAGAAAGCAAGAAAATAAATCTAAGCATGGATGATACAATGAAAAAGTGTGAACACCAACAAATAAAATAAGTGGACATGAATGTAAAGTCGGTGGAAACACGTACTCCCCCAAGCTTAGGCTTTTGGCCTAACTTGGCAGTCGATCAGTAGCCTGGAGGGTAGTAGTCGGCGTGGTAGCTCACGGAGGCTCTTGGTGTGGATGTCTCGGCCTGCCGTACTACTGCCGCTGCTGCGTTATGAGCTCGGGCCTCGCTCTCAAGAACAAAATATCTCCCCTTGCTGTGATAATCAAAAAGAGCAGGCGCAGGCAAATATGTGTGCACAACAGATGTTTGGTTAAACATTAGATTGTAAGTGAAATTATCAACCTTTCCCTTAAGGATCTTATGTTCTTTTAAAGTGTCAAAATCTAAATACCGCGTGGGTAGGATAGGATCAAAGGGCAAAGGTGAAACACCCAGCCCTCGTGCTAAACGCGTGGCATAAATTCCACCATAGAACCAGCCACTGTTAGCATTATGCTGAAGTCTACGTGCAACAATCGCTCCAAGGTTATAATTCCTTTCACCAGTGAGAGCTGTGCGAATGAGGCTCAAGTCTGGCGCACAAAGTATGCTACAGTCTTTCTTGCCTACTATGCATTTCCTGTTAAATAATGCAAAATACTAAATTGCGGGAAAGTGAATGCTCTTTATTCTTCCTTGTCTCACTCCCCTGTTTTCACCGTAACAAAGGCTAGTCAAGAAAGACTCGAACATTAGTCGTAAAGAACTCACATACTTATTGCAAAAATCTATTAGTTATTGAAACAAAGTACTACGCGCATGCTCCTAGGGGGATAGATTGGTAGGAAAAGACCATCGCTCGTCCCTGGCTATCAGTGTACTAAAGTAGGGGCTCTCCTTTGTACCCCTTTACTTGTGCACGGGCAGTCAGAGCCGCGCCCGTGGCCACACTGAGCAGGGAGAGGAGGGAAGTCGGAGCACAAGGCAATCAAAGCAACACCAAGACCAGAGCCACAAAGAGCAAGAGGGCGAGGTGGACTCCCCCGGCAAGACCCTTGCCGGGGCGGCATCCGCAGCCCCGGCAAGAGCCTTGCCAGGGCAACTTGCCCGACGCCAGCGGGGCACGCCACCCTTGAGCCCAAGGGTTCCAACACCACCAACAACCACATTGGAACCAAGGCTCGGGAGGCACCTCCGTGATGGCATGCAGATATTTGTCAAGATCATAAGCACTCAAGATCAGATGAGGACCAGAAGACGACGATCCTTGGCGAGATCCTTACCGAGGAGATCCATGAGACCCCCGACAAGATCCTTGCCGGGGATGATCGCGACGCCACTGCAAGACCGCTTGCCGGGGCCCCCGGCAAGACCCTTGCTGAGGACATCCGCAGGGCCGTAGCCAGGCCCGCGTCCGCCAAGGCTACACCACCATTCCCATCCAGCTGCCAACCCAACCAGCTGGGCAGGCACCTACGTGGCGACGTGCGGCTTCCGGGCCAACTCAGTGACACCTGCGTGGCGGCATGCAGATCTTCGTGAAGACCCTACCACCACGCCATCTCAGCAGCCTCCAGCCTACATGGCGCTGCATGCATCGTTGTCCTGGACGCGTGTCAGAGCAAGGCGGGGCGGCGACGGACGGGACGGGCCTCGTTGCCATCCCCAATAAAGCAACGAGACACCTAAGGGGGAGCATTTAATGCATCTTGTCCCGTAATGACAGGCGATAAGCTTGCACACTTTACACCTTTCCACCTCCTGTGTGCCACTATGGCGGCCCCTTTTGTCTATAAAAGGAGGCCCAAGGCGTCCAGGAGAAGGATTCGGATCTTTTGGGCTACACACGCACCGTAGCTAGCTCAAGAACTCAAGAACACTCAAATATGTACACCAAAGCAGGACTAGGGTATTACACATCCTCGCGGCCAGAACCTGGGTAAACAATCTTTGTGCTGGCTCCTAGACCTGCTCTTTGCACAACCCCGCGCCCGCCAACCGTAGAAGGGATCTCAGTAATCCCATAGGTGTCATTCCTACCGACATCCTTGGTGCGCCAGGTAGGGGGCGCAGTTGTGAGAATCTGGTCTAGCAGCTAGTTTAGTAGTTCTTCATCGCCATGGCTCCCAAGAAGAAGACGATCACGGCGATCGGTTCGTTGGGAGCCGAACGGCCCGTACCAGTGCGGGCGAGTGGCGGGGCAGTCGCGGACAGAAGCCGAGGCGCGACCCGCGAACACCCGCATCGCTCTGGCAGTCAAAGCCGGGCGAGCGGCGTCGTTCATGCACGAGATGACGGGCCGCACACCGCCAAATCCAAAGACGGAGTAGGGCCCCCCGCAGGCGGTGCGGGGCCCTCCAGGGGCGGCGTCGTGCCACCTGCGGGTGGCACGACGACTTCCAAGACGCCTACGCTGGCGCGCACGATGCGCTCCTCCCAGGTTGTGCGCGATGAGCAGCGTCACCACGCTGGTGACCCTGGGCGCCGCCGGGGGAAGAGTCCTGCGCTTCATTCGCGGGACGTAGAAGGTCAGCATGCATGCCGAGACGCTGCCGAAAATGGCGCACAGCCACCAGGCCATGATAGAGCTCCTTCTAACGTGGTTAGAAGTCGGAGCGCATCACGGTCCACGCAGCTTTCGCCGCCACCCATGCCAGCCGAAGCCTTGGCGTGCGCGCAGTTGCTCCTCGAGTTTCCCCCTGCTGCGGAAAAGCTCGACGAGTGGAGTGCCACCATCCGGAGCCTCGTCGGCGTTGCCAACAAAGATGAGCCACGACCAGCGGGGCCCTCTGGTCGGCACTCCGTCGAGCCACCGCATGCCAGTGGTGGAAGGAACGGAGGTGCTGCGGCCACGATGCATTCTCCTCCGCCACGCCAGCCATCGTGGGTGTCGGTCCGTCGCGATGACGCTTGTGATAACATTTCCATAGCGTCGTCCGACCCACGGACCCACTGCGATCAGCGCCAAAGTTCTTCGGGAGCGAGCCCATGAAGACGCTCGAACCACCATCGAGCGCCGGTGCGATGCGCGCCACCAGTCAGATAGGTGGGCGGGCCCCACTATAGACCACCCAACACTGGGAGGCTCCGGTGGCCTACCCTATGAGGTGGGTTGCCCAGCCTTTACCCGTGAGCTGCGGCAGTTCCAGTGGCCGTCCCACCGCACGTTCAAGCCCGACGTCGGCGAGAAGTACAACGGCAAGACCCACCCGTCGGAGTTCCTCAGCATCTACACCATCGCGATGCAAGCCGCTGGAGCTCGCGACGACAAGGTGCTTGCCAATTACTTCCCGTTGGCACTAAAACCCAATGTCATGTCATGGTTGATGCACTTGCCGGTGGACTCCATTTCTTCTTGGTCGGATCTGTGTCATGAATTCGTTGGTGCCTTCACTGGAAGCCACCAAGCTCATGGCCAGGTAAGCAATTTGCATATCATTCCCCAGAAGAAAGGTGAAAACCTGCGCAAGTACATACAGAGGTTCAGCCGGGTGCAATACAACATCCCAGATGTTCATCCCGCCGCCGTGATCAGCGCATTCCATCAGAATGTGCGCAACCGCAAGATGTGTGAAGAGCTGGCGATGAACAAGGTTAAAGATGTGGCCAAACTTTATATTCTAGCCGATAGATGCGCTCGAGCTGAAGAGGGAAGGAAGTACCATGGTGAGGACGCCGCGCGGAAACCGACTCTACAGACGAAGACACCGCCGCCCCGACGAAGAAGGTCCGGCTACACAACAGGAAACGCAAGGGCAAGGCCGTGCTTGCCGTCGAGGGATCTGATGACACCGGCACTGCCAAGAAGGCCAAGGCAGATGACCCCGGCAAGGAGATTGCTGGGTGCGCCGCTTGCCGGGCCTTGGCGGCTGCCGACAAGCCAGGAGGCTCCGACAAGCAGTGTTGCAAGATCCACCGCACCAAGGGCCACAACCTCCAGAACTGCCGACAAGTTGAGCTGCTTGTTGAAAAGCAAAAGCTGAGTATGAGAGGCGGGACAAGGGGAAGGGTCAGGATGGTGCCAAAGGATCTGGCAAGAAGCGTGGCGGCCAAGGAGGCCGCCGCGACAAGGATAACCAGCAAGAGAGGCCCGCTCGGGGCCGCGACAAGAAGCAGGAAGACGATGATCATGACGAGGACGACGAGTCCGGTGAGCATGAGTTCCAGAAAGCTACGGAGGCCATGTGCATCGACGGTGGTTCCTCGCTACATACCTCTCACCGCCAGCTCAAGCAGTGGGCGCGTGAGATCACAGCAGCGGAGCCATCATTTGACGCTTAGAAGCCACTGAAGTGGTCCAGCACGCCTATCATCTTTGACACCGAGGACCACCCTGATCGCACAACTGCGGTCTGGTGTTTGCCGTTGTTGGTTTCACCAATGATACGCAACCTCAAGGTGAAAAGATGCTAGTTGACGGCGGGGCCGGTCTCAACTTGATCTCACCCTTTGTGATCAAAAGGCTGCAGATTCCTGATGGAGACCTCGAGGAGACGGGCACGTTTCAAAGGGTCAACCCGGGAAGGAGTCAGCCAAAGGGTAAGGTCACGCTGCCTGTGACGTTTGGAGGCGAGTTGAACTGCAGGACGGAGAGGATTGTCTTCGAGGTAGCCGAGATCCCCTTGCCCTACAACGGGATCCTCGGCCGCCCGGCACTAGCCAAGTTCATGGCGGCGTCGCATTACGCCTACAACACGCTGAAGATGCCTGGGCTGATGACCATCATCACCGTCCCCTCCGACAACAAGGACGCGCTGATCTGCGCTGACCAACTCTACCGGGAAGCAGTTGCAGCGACTGCCGCCAAGGCACTTGCTCCTGCCGCTGAAGCTCCAGGAGGGAAGAAGACCGGCAAGACCTCTCGCACCCACTCCGGCAAGCGCACCTCTTCGGAGTGTTGTGCTCCCGTCGAGGACGTGCCAGAGAGCTCCACCGGCAAGAGCAAGAAATCCAGAGCGGCGCCACCAGAGACCAAGAAGGTGTCAGTCAAGGAGGATGGCACGGGAGGGGCTTTCACCATAAGCTCCACCCTCGATAGCAAATAGGAAGGCATGCTCGTCACCTTCCTGCGGGCGAATGTCGATGTGTTTGCATGGCAAGCATCCGACATCCCCGGTGTTCCCAGGGAGGTGATTGAGCACCATCTTGCTGTCTGTCCTCACGCGCGACCCGTCAAGCAGAAGGTCAGGAAGCAAGCTTTGGAAAGGCAGGAGTTCATCACAGAGGAGATCAGGAAGTTGGAAGTGGCAGGCTTGGTGAGAGGAGTACTTCATCCGACGTGGTTGGCCAATCTGATGGTGGTGCGCAAGGCAAATGGGAAGTGGAGGCTATGTATTGATTACACAGATATCAATAAGGCCTGTCCAAAGGATCCTTTCTCGTTGCCGCACATTGACCAGATTGTTCAATCCACGGCCGGGTGTGACTTGCTATCATTCCTTGACGCCTACTCAGGATACCACCAGATCTTCATGACGAGAGAAGACGAAGAGAAGACAGCGTTCATCACCCCATGTGGTACGTATTGCTTTTTACGGATGCCTTTCGGGTTGAAGAGTGCTGGCTCAACGTTTGCAAGAGCAGTCCAAATTGGTTTTGAGCACCAGCTACATAGAAATATGGAAGCTTATATGGATGACATAGTGGTCAAAACCAAGGACAGGGCAACACTTGTACAAGATTTAGAAGAGACATTTGCAAATCTGCGCAAGATCAACCTCAAGTTGAACCCTGAGAAGTGTGTCTTCGGTGTTCCATCCGGCAAACTTCTCGGGTTCTTTGTGTCGCAGCGTGGGATCGAGGCGAATCCAGACAAGATCAAGGCTATTGAGCAGATTCAGGCGCCCAAGCGGATCAAGGATGTGCGTCGGCTCACTGGCTGCGTTGCCGCCATGAGCAGATTCATCTCCAAGTCTGCTGAGCATGCCCTTCCCTTTTTCAAAATCTTGAAAAAGGCGGGCCCAATGGAATGGACCCCAGAGGCCGAAGCAACACTTCAGGATTTGAAGAAATACCTCTCCACTACACCGATACTAGTTGCGCCTAAACCACAAGAGCCATTGCTGCTATATCTAGCGGCAACGAATCAAGTGGTCAGCGCCGCGCTAGTGGCACAGAGGGAGGTCGATGAAGATGCAGTGGCAACGGTAGGACTGGCGGATGGTGAGCCAGAGCTCCCCCCGGCAGGGGGTGGTGCCGGCAAGGCAAGGCCCCCGGCAGAGTCTGACGCCATCGGGACGGGGCCCGTGCAACCAAATGAAGTGGTGCAGAAGAAGAAGATGATGCAGCAACGAGTTTACTTTGTCAGCTCCCTCTTGCAGGGGTCTAGGTCAAGGTACTCCGGTGTGCAGAAATTGCTCTTAGGCCTCCTTATGGCCTCAAGGAAGCTGCATCATTACTTCCAAGCCCACAAAATCACCGACGTCACCCGCCTCCCGTTGCAACGGATACTGCATAACCTAGACGCGACCGGGAGGATCGTGGAGTGGGCCTTGGAACTGTCAAGCTTTGGTTTGAAGTTTGAAAGTACTTCGACAATCCAGAGCAGAGTCTTGGCAGATTTCATTGCGGAATGGACCTCAACGCCCGACGAAGAGATCCAGGAGACCACTCTCCCCGGCAAGGAAGCAAGTCGCAACTGGATTATGTACTTTGACGGGGCTTTCTCGCTACAAGGCGCCGGTGCTGGTGTGCTGCTCGTTGCACCCACCGGAGAGCACCTCAAGTATGTAATCCAGATGCACTTTCCCAGGGAGATGTCCACGAAAAACACTGCTGAATACGAGGGGTTGGTTGCCAGTCTCAGGATCGCGGCAGACCTCGTGATCAAGAAGCTCATTGTCAGGGGTGATTTACAGCTTGTCGTCAGGCAAGTCAACAAACATTATCAAAGCCCGTTGATGGAGGCCTACGTACATGAGGTGAGGAAGCTGGAGGAGCGCTTTGACAGTATACAAGCGGAGCATGTTCCCCGAGTGGAGAACGACATCACCGACTACCTGTCGAAGCACGCTGCCTTCAAACTACCTGTGGAACTAGGTACTTTTGTGCTTCGGTTAACTCAACCATCCGTTGAACCATCAACATAGCAGAATAAGCGAAGGAAATCAGGCCTCGGCAAGTACTTTCCCGCTGAGCCCCCAGGAGCCACCGGCAAGGATGTTGCCGTGGACACTGAGCCTGCCAAGGGGCAGTCGACTCCGGCAGAACGTCAAGCCTTGGCCATAGAGACGACCGCTCCCATGGCAGAGGAAATGCCTTTAGTCCTTGCCGTCGAGCCCCAGGCTCCGGCATGGGCACAACATACCGTCCGATTCCTCCAAACGGGGGAACTCCCTGAGGAGCAGGAAGAAGCGGAGAAAGTAGCCCGTCGGTCTGCCATGTATCAGTTCGTCGACGACGTCTTGTACAGAAAAAGACCGAACGGTGTGAAATTGAAGTGCATTCCCCGGGAGGAAGGACTGGAGCTGTTGGCAGAGATACACAGAGGCATATGTGTTTCCCACATAGGGTCGAGGGCCCTTGCTGGCAAGGCATTCCGGCAAGGTTTCTTCTGGCCCACTGCCCTCCAGGATGCAACGACACTAGTAACCAAGTGTGAAGCGTGTCAGTTCCATTCAAAGAAGCTTCATCAACTAGCTCAAGCCCTTCAAACAATCCCTCTCTCCTGGCCATTTTTGGCCTGGGGGCTCGACATACTAGGCCCTTTCCCCCGCGCTGTCGGGGGCTTTGAGTACTTGTACGTTGCAATCGACAAGTTCACCAAGTGGCCGGAGGTGGAAGCAGTGAGGAAGGTAACAGTGCAGTCAGCTGTCAAGTTCTTCAAGGGGCTAGTCTGCCGTTTTGGTGTGCCAAACAAAGTCATCACCGACAACGGCACACAGTTCACAAGCCACACCTTCATGCAATACATCCAAGACCTCGGCAACAAGGTCTGTTTCACTTCCGTGGCACACCCACGGAGCAACAGCTAGGCGGAGAGGGCAAATGCTGAAGTGCTGCGAGGCCTGAGGACAAAGACTTTTGACAGGCTGCACAAGAGCGGAAGGCGCTGGATTGATGAGTTGCCGGCGGTTCTTTAGTCAATCAGAACGACGCCAAATCGAGCCACCGGCCAGACACCCTTTGTCCTGGTATACGGGGTAGAAGCAGTTCTCCCCATGGGACTCACATACGGGTCACCTCGAGTGCTCGTTTATGACGAGCTTGAGCAAGAGCAATTGCGCCAAGATGACGCAACGCTCCTTGAGGAAGATCGTCTTCGGGCAGCTGTGAGAGCAGCGCGCTACCAGCAAGCCTTGCACCGCTACCATAGCCGCAAGGTTCATGCCCGAAGCTTTGAGGAAGGCGACCTTGTTCTTCGGCGCGTTCAATTGGCCAAGAATTCCAACAAGTTGACGCCGAAGTGGGAAGGCCCTTATCGGGTAATACGAGTCACCAGGCCCGGTGCAGTCCGCCTGGAGACCGAAGATGCTATTCCAGTGAGCAACTCCTGGAACATTGAACATCTTCGCAAGTTTTACCCATAAGGCGCGGTTGCCGGGCCCCCCGGCAAACCACCTTTTGTACAAGCCTTTCCGGCAAGGCATGTAACCCTCTGTACAAAGCCAGGCGCAGACCCTGAACATAAATAAATGAAGTGCTGGCACCGTAAGTTTTAGCATGCATGCTAGGTTAAGTCTCTCCCTCGGTTAGGGTTGATAGTGCTTAGCGGCGACTAACCCCTAGCATAGAGGTCGAGTGTGCATCTCTCTGTTCCTTTCCGTCCTTTTTGGTTCGCAGGGTACATGGACATTTCTGCTGAGCTGTTTGGAAGAAAGAGGACAAGCTGGCACTCCGGCCCCGACAAGCCAAGATTGCCGGGGGCTGCAGACACAAGAATCCAACCACGGCAAGCCAAGGCTGCCGGGGGCTGCAAATCCAGATAAGTCTTTTATCCCCTATTGTGCGTTTCCATATGGAGTTGGGACGTATGAAACCTCGTTTTATTCCTAGGCCACCATGCTCCCCCTTTTCCTGTGCCCAAGAAATATTCCCTGGGTCGGAACTGGGTCGCAGTCGCGGTGACAAGGAAATAAACGAAGGGCCTAACTCTACTTCGCCCCTGCCTCCGCCAAGAGCGTGAGAATGGTCGAATGAAGTAAGGGGACGACAAGGCCTGTTGCCGGGCGACAATGTTTATCTTAAAAATAACAAGGATTCACTCCTTGGCATGGGCTTCGCTCACGCACAAAGAACCCGTCAAGCACCCTTTTTTCATCAAAAACGTCCCATACAGGTATAGTTCATACGGAACGAAAAACATGAGCAAGGGGATTACAAGTTTTAAATTTAACAAATGCCCGCAGGCTTACAAACTAAAAAGAGATAAGATGCCCATAATCCCTTTCTTGTCCCTCTCTTTAGAAGGTGGAACGAGGTAGCAGGAGGGCAAAAAGAATGCCTAGGCGAGGTACGAGCAGCAGAAGACACCAGGAGAACATCACGGTGCCGGGAGAGGAGCCGAAAGATGAGGCAGCGGGCAGACAATACGCGACGAAGACGTCGGTGCCCGCGTAGTCCGACTTGACGGCCCGCCACCCGCCTTTTTCGTCTTCTCTGGCCTTCCTATGCCAGCCGCCCAAGGAGGCGATGGGGAACGCGCCGATGGAGAGCTTGACGAGGAAGGCCCTCGGCAGGGCGCGTGGCCAAGGGAGGGGTGACGCGGTCAGTCGGAGTCGAGGTCGGCGTCCCCCCGCTCGACGCCCTCGTCGTCACTGTCGCTGTCCTCCTCGTCACTCCCGCTTGAGGAGGAGTCTTCATCATCAGAGGAGCTCTCCACGTAGCACTTTAGGCGAGTTCCAAGGTCCCCAAAGACCTTGATGGAGAGCAGGCCGTTCTCCATTAATTTGAAGTAGAGAACGAGCCCCGCCGTCAGGCTGTGGACACGAGCAAAAGTCTTCCATCCATGATGAAGGTACATGACGTGAGGAGCGGGAAAGTCGACGTTAACCCGCGTGCCGCCGTTCCCGCAGGCCCTCATATGCAACCTGAGGGTCTGTGGCGGGTCAAGCTCCATCTCCCGAGCGAATGGAGTAGGAAGACCGAGATGACGACGCGGTGGCTGGCACAGCCTGATGAAGAACTCACGGGGCTGGTCCCCGACGTGGCCCTCCATTGGGGGAGGCATCGCTGGCAGAGGCAAGGCCGGTGCGCCGCCCCGTCCCCCTCTTCCTCGAGCGCCACGGCGACCTCGGCCTCGCCCCCTCCCCCTTCCTCTCATGGCCGGCTCCGCCGCCACGAGCTCTTGGGGAGGAGGGACACGCTGTCGAGCGGAGACCCTCGCCGCCATCGTCGAAGGGCCGGCGCCCCCTCTCGCCATGGCAGATGAAAGGAAGGAGCCGAGGTGGAAGGAGATGGATGGTGAAAGATTGTGGGCTGCCATCCCCTCCCCCTTCTTATAAAGGGGCGGGGTCGGGGCTCGGCCGCCCCACTCGACCAATTCGGCCATCTGGGGTGCAGGGAATCGAGACCGACCCGCTGCTCCAATCAGCGACGGCCCGATTTCCCGCCTCGTCATTTAAGGCCCGTGCCCCCCCCCCCCCGCGTCCGCCGCCTGCCACCTTAGGGGCATGGGGGACACGTGGCGAGCAAGCATAAATCGAGGGGACGGGTGAGGCGACCGTTCTCCACCCCGTGATCATAAGGCGCGGGCGCCTTGAAGACCACGACCCGAGTCCACTCAGTAAATGAGCCACGCCTCTGCGTTTTCCCCTTTTTACGGGGAAGGCGCGAGCCGCCTCTTTACCACTTACTGCGACATGACGCATGTGTGCGGGAACCGCCCCATGCATGACCTCCACGTCACGCACGACCCTCCACATCGCGCGTTCAACGCGGGTCGTGGGGAAGCGCAGCGGACGGAAAGTTACTGCGGTAAAAATCCGCCCCGCCTGCCCACGCATCGTTCTGGGCCTAGCCCAACAACGCGTCGCACTTATGTATGGCCCAGGCCCGGGGGCTCCTGTCGGTGTACTAAAGTAGGGGCTCTCCTTTGTACCCCTTTACTTGTGCACGGGCAGTCAGAGCCGCGCCCATGGCCACACTGAGCAGGGAGAGGAGGGAAGCAGGAGAACAAGGCAATCAAAGCAACGCCAAGACTAGAGACACAAAGAGCAAGAGGGCGAGGTGGACTCCCCCGGCAAGACCCTTGCCTGGGCGGCCTCCCTAGCCCCGGCAAGAGCCTTGCCGGGGCAACTCGCCCGACGCCAGCGGGGCGCGCCACCCTTGAGCCCAAGGGTTCCAACACCACCAACAACCACATTGGAACCAAGGCTCGGGAGGCACCTCCGTGATGGCATGCAAATCTTTGTCAAGATCATAAGCACTCAAGATCAGATGAGGACCAGAAGATGATGATCCTCGGCCAGATCCTTACCGAGGAGATCCACGAGACCCCCGGCAAAATCCTTGCCATGGACGACCGCGACGCCATGGCAAGACCGCTTGCCGGGGCCCCCAGCAAGACCCTTGCCGAGGACATCTGCAGGGCCGCAGCCAGGCCCGCGTCCGCCAAGGCTCCACCGCCGTTCCCATCCAGCTGCTAGCCCAACCAGCTGGGCAGGCACCTACGTGGCGACGTGCGGCTTCCGGGCCAACTCAGCGAGCACCTGCGTGGCGGCATGCAGATCTTCGTGAAGACCCTACCGCCACGCCATCTCAGCAGCCTGCCGGCCTAGATGGCGCTGCATGCATCATTGGCCTGGACGCGTGTCGGAGCAAGGCAGGGCGGCGACGGACGGGACGGGCCTCGTTGCCATCCCCAATAAAGCAACGGGACACCTAAGGGAGCGCATTTAATGCGTCTTGTCCCGTAATGACAGGCGATAAGCTTGCGCACTGTACGCCTTTCCACCTCCTGTGTGCCACTGTGGCGACCCCTTTTGTCTATAATGGGGCCCGAGGCGTCCAGGAGAAGGATTCGGATCTTTTGGGTTACACAGGCACCGTAGCTAGCTCAAGAACTCAAGAACACTCAAATACATACACCAAAGCAGGAGTAGGGTATTACGCATCCTCGCGGCCCGAACCTGGGTAAATGATCTTTGTGCTGGCTCCTAGACCTGCTCTTTGCACAACCCCGCACCCACCAACCGTAAAGGGATCCCAGCGATCCCATAGGCGTCGTTCCCACCGACACCGACCGCCACTCATAAGGAAGACAATCAAAAAATAAATCATGCTCCGACTTCATCACATAACGGTTCACCATACGTGCATGCTACGGAAATCACAAACATTAACACAAGTATCTCTCAAATCCACAACTACTCAACTAGCATGACTCTAATATCACCATCTTCATATCTCAAAACAATCATAAAGAATCAAACTTCTCATAGTATTCAACGCACTTTATACGGAAGTTTTTATTATACCCATCTTGGATGCCCATCATATTAGGACTAATTTTATAGCCAAAGCAAATTACCATGCTGTTCTAAAAGACTCTCAAAATAATATAAGTCAAGCATGAGAGATCAATAATTTCTATAAAATAAAACCACCACCGTGCTCTAAAAAGATATAAGTGAAGCACTAGAGCAAAATTATCTAGCTCAAAAGATATAAGTGAAGCACATAGAGTATTCTAATAAATTCCGATTCATGCGTGTCTCTCCCAAAAGGTGTGTACAGCAAGAATGATTGTGGTAAACTAAAAAGCAAAGACTCAAATCGTACAAGACGCTCCAAGCAAAACATATATCATGTGGTGAATAAAAATATAGCCTCAAGTAAAGTTACCGATAGACGAAGACGAAAGAGGGGATGCCTTCCGGGGCAACCCCAAGCTTAGGCTTTTGGTTGTCCTTGAATTTTACGTTGGGGTGCCTTGGAATCCCCAAGCTTAGGCTCTTGCCACTCCTTATTCCAAAATCCATCAAATCTTTACCCAAAAACTTGAAACTTCACAACACAAAACTCAACAGAAAATCTCATGAGCTCCGTTAGAAACCACCAATTTAAGGTACTGTAATGAAATAATTGTTTATTTATATTAGTGTTAAACCTACTATATTCCAAATTCTCTATGGTTCATACCCCCCGATACTACTCATAGATTCACCAAAATAAGCAAACAACACAAGAAAAAAACAGAATCTATCAAAAACAGAACAGTCTGTAGCAATCTGATTTGTTTGAGTACTTCTGGAACACCAACAATTCTGAAAAACTAGGAAAACCTGGATAATTTTTATATTAATCTACTGCAAAAAGAATTAGCATTGTATCACATTCAGGTGAATTTTAACAATTATTTTAGTTAGCAAAATTTTTGTCTTTTTCAGCAAGATCAAACAACTATCACCCAAGAAGATCCTATTGGTTCTACTTGGCACAAACACTAATTAAAACATAAAACTACATCTAAGCAGAGGCTAGATGAATTATTTATTACTAAACAGTAGCAAAAATCAAAGAACAAAAATAAAATTGGGTTGCCTCGCAACAAACACTATCGTTTAACGCCCCTAGGTAGGCATAAAAGCAAGGATAGATCTAGGTATTCTCATCTTTGGTATGCAATCCATAAGTGGCTCTCACAATAGATTCATAAAGGCAATTTAATTTTCTTCCTAGGAAAGTGACATGCCTTTCCTTAACGGAAATTGGAATCTAATATTTCCTTCTTTCATGTCAATAATTACACCAATCGTTCTAAGGAAAGGTCTACCAAGAATAATAGGACATGTAGGATTGCAATCTATATCAAGAACAATGAAATCTACGGGCATAATTACTATTTGAAACAATAAGAACATCATCAATCCTTCCCATAGGTTTCTTAATGGTGGAATCCACAAGATGCAAATTTAAAGAACAATCATCAAATTCACGGAAACCTAGCACATCACACAAAGTTTTTGGAATCGTGGAAACACTAGCACCCAAATCACATAAAGCATAGCATTCATAATCTTTAATCTTAATTTTAATAGTAGGTTCCCACTCATCATAAAGTTTTCTAGGGATAGAAACTTCTAGTTCAAGCTTTTCTTCATGGGATTGCATTAAAGCATCAACAATATGGTTAGTAAAAGCTTTATTTTGATTATAAGCATGAGGAGAATTTAACACGGATTGCAACAAGGATATAAAATCTATCAAAGATCAATTATCATAATTAAATTCCTTGAAATCCGAAATAGTGGGTTCATTGCTATGTAAAGTTTTGACCTCTTCAATCCCACTTTTATCAATTTTTGGATCAAGTTCTAAAAACTCCGAATCATTGGGACGCCTTTTAACTAAAGTTGACTCATCTCCAGTCCCGTCTTTATCAAGATTCATATTGGAAAACAAAGATTTAATAGGAGTCAAATTAATCACTTTTAGATCTTCATCATTATTATCATGAAAACTAGAAGAACACGCTTTCACAAAGCAATCTTTTTTGGCACGCATCCTAGCGGTTCTTTCTTTGCACTCATCAATGGAAATTCCAATGGCTTTGAGAGACTCATTGATGTCATGCCTAGGTGGAATATATCTAAGTTTCAAAGAATCAACATCAAGAGAAATTCTATCCACGTTCCTAGCCAACTCATCAATCTTAGGCAATTTTTCTTCAAGGAAAGCATTGAAATTCTTTTGCGAATGCATGAATTCTTTAACACTAGTCTCAAAATCAGAGGGCATCTTATTAAAATTTCCACAAGAGTTGTTGTAGGAATTACAATAACTATTAGAGGGATTATTAGGAAATGGCCTAGAATTAAAATTTCCTCTATACGCGTTGTTACCAGAATTGTTCGTACCAACAAAATTCGCATCCATAGATTCATTATTATTCTCAATCAAAGTGGACAAAGGCATATCATTAGGATCAAAAGAAACACTTTTATTAGCAAACAATTTCATAAGTTCATCCATCTTTTCACTCAAAACATTAATCTCTTCAATCGCATGAAGTTTTTTACTAGTGGATCTTTCGGTGTGCCATTGAGAATAATCAACCATAATATTGTCTAGGAGTTTAGTAGCTTCTCCTAAAGTGATTTCCATAAAGGTGCCTCCCGCGGCTGAATCTAAAAGATTTCTAGAAAGCAAAATTCAATCCGGCATAATTTTTTTGTATAATCATCTACAAATTCAAACCATGTGTAGGGCAATTACGTATCATTAATTTCATCCTCTCCCAAGCTTGTGCAACATGTTCATGATCAAGTTGCTTAAAATTCATAATATCGTTCCTAAGAGAGATGATCTTAGCGGGAGGGAAATACTTAGAGATAAAAGCATCTTTGCACTTATTCCATGAATCAATACTATTTTTAGGCAAAGAAGAGAACCAAGTTTTAGCACGATCTCTAAGCGAAAACGAAAATAGCTTCAATTTAACAATATCATTATTCCCATCTTTCTTCTTTTGCATATCACACAAATCAACAAAGTTGTTTAGATGGGTAGCGGCATCTTCGCTAGGAAGCCAGAAAATAGATCTTTCATAACAAGATTCAACAAAGCGGTATTAATTTCACAAGATTCAGCATCGGTAGTAGGAGCAATCAGAGTGCTAATAAAATCATAGTTGTTGGTACTGGAAAAGTCACACAATTTAGTATTATCTTGAGCCATTGTGACAAACAATCAATCCAACACAAAAGAACACAAGAAGCAAGCGAAAAGAGACGAACGTAAATGGGGCGAAGAAAAGGCAAAGGTTTTCAAAAATCATTTTAGAAGTGGGGGAGAGGAAAACGAGAGGCGAATGGCAAATAATGTAATGCGAGGGACAAGAGTTTATGATGGGTACTTGGTATGTTTTGACTTGGCGTAGATCTCCCCGGCAATGGCGCCACAAGTCCTTCTTGCTACCTCTTGAGCATGCGTCTGTTTTCCCTTGAAGAGGAAAGGGTGATGCAGCAAAGTAGCGTAAGTATTTCCCTCAGTTTCTGAGAACCAAGGTATCAATCCAGTAGGAGACAACACACAAGTCACCTAGTACCTGCACAAACAATCAAGAACCTTGCAACCAACGCGATAAAGGGGTTGTCAATCCCTTCACTGTCACTCGCAAAAGTGAGATCTAATAGAGATAGTAAAGTAAATATTTTTGGTATTTTTGTTGTATAGATTGGAAAGTAAAGATTGGAAAGTAAAGATTGCAAAATAGTAAACGAGATGTGATGTAAATAAAAGAGATGCAATATAATAACAAAGAGACCCGGGGGGCATAGGTTTCACTAGTGGATTCTCTCAAGATAGCATGTATTACGGTGGGTGAACAAATTACTACCGAGCAATTGATAGAAAAGCGCATAATTATGAAGGTATCTAAGGCAATGATCATGAATGTAGGCATCACGTCCGTGTCAAGTAGACCGAAATGATTCTGCATCTACTACTATTAATCCACACATCGACCGCTATCTAGCATGCATCTAGAGTATTAAGTTCATCAGAATAGAGTAACACATTAAGAAAGGTGACATCATGTAGAGGGATAAACTCAAGCAATATGATATAAACCCCATCTTTTTATCCTCGATGGCAACAATACAATACGTGCCTTGTTGCCCCTACTGTCATTGGGAAAGGACACCGCAAGATTGAACCCAAAGCTAAGCACTTCTCCCATTGCAAGAATGATCAATCTAGTAGGCCAAACTAAACCGATAATTCGAAGAGACTTGCAAAGATATCAAATCATGCATATAAGAATTCAGAGAAGAACCAAATAATATTCATAGATAATCAAGTTCATAAATCCACAATTCATCGGATCTCGGCAATCACACCGCAAAAGAGTATTACATCGAATAGATCTCCAAGAACATCGAGGAGAACTTTGTATTGAGGATCAAAGAGAGAGAAGAAGCCATCTAGCTAATAACTATGGACCCGAAGGTCTGTGGTAAACTACTCACGCTTCATCGAGAGGCTATGGTGTTGATGTAGAAGCCCTCCGTGATCGATTCCCCCTCTGGCAGATCGCCGGAAAAGGCCCCAAGATGGGATCTCACGGGTACAGAAGGTTGCGGCGGTGGAAAAGTTGTTTCGTGGCTCCCTGATGTTTTTAGGGTATAAGAGTATATATAGGCGAAAGAAGTACGTCGGTGGAGCTACGAGGGGCCCACGAGGGTGGGGGCGTGCCTACCCCCCTGGGCGCACCCTCCTGCCTCGTGGCCGCCTTGTTGCGTCTCCAACTTCATCTCCAAGTCTTCTGGTTTGCTTTCGGTCCAAGAAAGATCATCGCGAAGGTTTCATTCTGGACTCCGTGTGGTATTCCTTTTTTGCAAAACTCTAAAATAGGCAAAAAAAAACAAAAACTGGCACTGGGCCTCCGGTTAATAGGTTAGTCCCAAAAATAATATAAAAGAGCATATTAAAGCCCATTAAACATCCAAAACAGATAATATAATAGCATGGAACAATAAAAAATTATAGATAGGTTGGAGACGTATCAGTCACTCAAGCGAGCAATAATATCATAATTATATTTCAATTGTTTCATTACATTGGCGTTGAAGTGATTTTGTTTTCTACTATAGTATTCAAACTCATAAAGACATTGACTAGGATGCATGTTGTGAGGATTATCATTATCATTGAACTTCATAAGAGAATTTACCTCTACCACCTTAGGCATTGGTGGTGTATTGAGCCTATGTATTTCTTCAATAGGAGGTAAATTTTTAACATCCTCAGCTTTAATACCTTTTTCCTTCATAGATTTCTTTGCCTCTTGCATATCTTCAGGACTGATATATAATATACCCCTCTTCTTTGGAGTGGGTTTAGCCGGTGGTTCAGGGATAGTCCAATCAACATAATTTTTCAATATGTTATTCAATAATTCTTCAGCTTGCCCAACAGTTCGTTCCCTGGAACACAACCAGCACAACTATCTAGGAAGTCCCTAGAAGCATCGGTTAGTCCATTATAGAAGATATCAAGTATTTCATTTTTCATAAAAGGATGATCTGGTAAAGCATTAAGTAACTGGCAAAGCCTCCCCAAAGCTTGTGCGAGACTCTCTTCTTTAGTTTGCACAAAGTCAAATATTTCATGTAAGGCAGCTTGTTTCTTATGAGGAGGAAAATATTTTTCAGAGAAGTAATAAATCATATCCTGAGGACTACGCACACAACCAGGGGCAAGAGTATTGTACCAAGCTTTAGCATCACCCTTTAATGAGAAAGGAAATAATTTGAGAATAAAGTAATAGCTAGTTTTCTCATCATGAGTAAAAAGGGTGGCTATATCATTCAACTTAGTAAGATGTGCCACAACAGCTTCAGTTTCATAACCATGGAAAGGATAAGATTCAACCAAAGTAATTAACTCTGGGTCGATAGAGAATTCATAATCCTTATCATCAATAAAGATAGGTGAAGTAGAAAACTTAGGATCACACTTCATTCTAGCATTCAGTGATTTTTCTTTATACTTTTGTAATAATTTCTCTAGATCATCTCTATCATTGCAAGCAAGAATATCTCTAGTTGTTTCTTCACTCATAACATAACCTTCCGGTACCTTAGAAAATTCATATCTAGGAAGTCTAGTTCTAGAAGGTGTTTCAGGAGATTCAATTTCCAGCTCATCATCAGATTCAACAACATCATGTTGTATTACTCTAGCAATTTGTTTATCAAGAAATTCACCAAGTGGCACATCATCATTATCAAGCAAGATACTAGCATCATCATAAGAATCATTCATAGTAGAAGTAGCATCATCAATAACTTGCGACATATCAGAATTAATAGCATGTGGTGGTGTTGCAAGTTTATTCATAACAGAAGGCGAATCTAAAGCAGAACTGGATGGCAGTTCCTTACCTCCCCTCGTCCTTGAGGGAAATATCTTAGTCTTAGGATCCTTCAGATTCTTCATAGTGATAATATGATAATAATCCCAAGTGACTCAACAAATATAGCTATGCTCCCCGGCAACGGCGCCAGAAAAAGGTCTTGATAACCCGAGAGTATAGGGGGTCACAACAGTTTTTGAGGGTAGAGTATTCAACCCAAATTTATATATTCGACACAAGGGGAGCCAAATAATATTTGAAGGTATTAGCAGCTGAGTTGTCAATCCAACCACACCTGGAGATTAATTATCTGCAGCAAGTAATCAGTAGCAAAGTAATATGATAGTTTTGATAGTAGCAACGGTAACGGTAACAGTGATAGCAGTAATTTTGTATCAAGTATAACAGTGATGATAGCAGTAGTAACTTAGCAGAAACAATATAAGATAAATTCGTAGGCATTGGATCGGTGACTTGTTGGATGATATTCATCATGTGACAGTTATAACCTAGGGCGATACGGCACTAGCTCCAGTTCATCGATATAATGTAGGCATGTATTCCGTAAATAGTCATACATGCTTTATTAAAAGAACTTGCATGATATGTTTTGTCCTACCCTCCCGTGGCAGCGGGGTCCATATTGGAAACTAAGGGATATTAATGCCTCCTTTTAATAGGGAACCGGAACAAAGCATTAACACATAGTGAATACATGAACTCCTCAAACTATGGTCATCACCGGGAATTGGCCCGGTTGTTGTCACTCCGGGGTTGCCGGATCATAACACGTAGTAGGTGACTATAACTTGCAAGATCTGGTCTAGAACATGGATATAATGATGACAACATAAACGGTTCAGATCTGAGTTCATGGCACACGGGCCCAAAGTGACAAGCATTAAGCATGGCAAAGTCATAGCAACATAAATCTAGGAACATAGTGGATACTAGGGATCAAGCCCTAACAAAACTAACTCGATTAGATGATGAATCTCATCCAACTCCTCACCGACCAGCAAGTCTACGAAGGAATTACTCACTCCCGATGGGGACCATCATGGAATTGGCGATGGAGAAGGGTTGGTGATGACGAAGAATGAAGGCCCCCCTCTCCGGAGCCCCAAACGGACTCCAGATCTTCCCTCCCGAGGAAGAACAGGGCTTGGCGACGGCTCCGTCTCGTGGATCGTGATAATTCTTTCTCTCTCTTTTTTTCTGGAAAATAGGATTTTATAGCATCGGTTTCAGGGTCTGCGGGGCCACCAGGTGGGTACAACCCACCTGGGCGCGCCAGGAGAGGGGGCGCGCCCTGGTCGGTTGTTCCCACCCAGGTGCCCCTCTTCGGCAGGTCTTGGCTCCAGAAATTCTTATTATTGATATAGAAAATCCTCGCAAAGTTTCGTTCCATTCCGAGAACTTTTATTTCTGCACAAAAACAACACCATGGTAGTTCTGCTGAAAACAACGTCAGTCCGGGGTTAGTTTCATTCAAATCATGCAAATTAGAGTCCAAAACAAGAGGAAAAGTATTAGGAAAAGTAGATACATTGGAGACGTATCACTTAATCATATGCATCAGAGCAAAAAGAAGTGTCATGAGATATACATTCATGTTTATAAATCCCTCTTGCAAACAATATGTGCAAAAGCAAGAGATCATCATGCACATGAGTGAGATGCATATACTTACCTTGTGGTTCTTGAGCTGACTCTTGAAGAAGTAGACTTGAGAAAACATGGTTAAATAAGACAAGAAAACTCCAAACAAGAAGGGTTTCAAGATCCACAAGAGTACCAAGACTGGGATGACATGTAATAGGTGAGCACCACAGAGTGAGTACTTCATTTGAATATACATATGTCCCCAAAGAATTTAGGATTTGCAATAAGTTCTAAGGATTTTTATCCACTTAAGCATGGATTCTTTCTCCCCCTGAATCTAACACTGGTAATGGGAGAAGGTAGGGTGAGATAAAATTAGAGCAGAAATAAATAGAATCAAGAGCAGATAAAGGCTCAAGTAAAAACACTGACTGACATGTCTCTCCCCTCTTAGAGACATGTGACTTCTCTCCTCTTGTGATAGTGCATCTCTCTTCCTTTCTTAGAAGACTCTATAATAATAAGCTTTGATGTGCTCTCTCTCTCCCCCTTTGACATCAATTTCTAAGAAGGGTAGTTTTCATGGATATGAGTCAAGTGAGTGTGATCCTTGAGAGACACAAGTAAGCAAAATGCAACTCAAGATGCAGATAGAAGGAAAGAATCATTGAGTGGAGCTGTAAGAAATAGGCACTATAAGATGGCAAAAAGTTTTCTCAGTAGTGAAGTCGGTGGCACCGATCCATTTCAATCGGTGACTCCGAGATAGCTGAGTCGGTGAAGGTGCATGCTACTTCTTGAGGTTGCGTTGGTTTTTTTCCTCGAAGAGGAAAGGGTGATGCAACATAGTAGAGATAAGTATTTCCCTTAGTTAAGAACCAAGGTATCCATCCAGTAGGATAAGAACGCGCAAATCACCAATACCTACACAAACAATCAAACACTTGCACCCAACGCGGTAAAGGGGTTGTCAATCCCTTCACGGTCACTTGCAAAGGTGAGATCTGATAGAGATAGATAAATAAAATATAAAATATTTTTGGGTTTTTTGTTTTATAGATCTGAAAATAAAAGATTGCAAAATAGTAGGTTGGAAACTAATATGATGGAAAATAGACATGGGGGCCACATGTTTCACTAGAGGCTTCTCTCATGAAGGCAACTAATACGGTGTGTGAACAAATTACTGTCGAGCAATTGATAGAAAAGCGCAAAGTTATGACGATATCCAAGGCTATGAATTTTCAATATAGGCATCACGTCCGTGTCAAGTAGACCGACTCCAGCCTGCATCTACTACTATTACTCCACACATCGACCGCTATCCAGCATGCATCTAGCGTATTAAGTTCATAAAGGAAGGAGTAACTCCTTAAGTAAAGATGACATGATGTAGAGGAATAAACTCATGCAATATGATGTAAACCCCATCTTTTATCCTCGATGGCAACAATTCAATACGTGTGTTGCTACCCCTACTTTGTCACTAGGTGAAATCACGCAAGATTGAACCCAACGCTAAGCACCTCTCCCATTGCAAGAAAAACCAATCTAGTTGGACAAACCAAACCGATAATTCAAAGAGAAATACAAAGATACCAAATCATGCATATAAGAATTCAAAGAAGAGTCAAATAATATTCATAGATAAGCTGATCATAAATCCACAATTCATCGGATCTCGACAAACACACCGCAGGTCTGTGGTAAACCACAATACATCGAATAGATCTCCAAGAACATCGCGGAGAACATGGCATTGAGAATCAAAGAGAGAGAAGAAGCCATCTAGCTACTAGCTATGGACCCGTAGGTCTGTGGTAAACTACTCACGCTTCATCAGAAGGGCAATTGAGTTGATGTAGATTCCCCCCGTGATCGAATCCCCCTCCGACAGGATGCCGGAAAAGGCCCCAAGATGGGATATCACGGGAACAGAAGGTTAGGGCTGTGGAAAAGTGTTTTCGTGGATGCTTCTGGTGTTTTGGGAATATATGTGAATATATAGGGAAAAGGGCTAGGTCAGAGGAGTCCCGAGGAGGTGGCAAGGTAGGGGGCGCCCCCCTAGGGTGCGCTCTCCACCCTCGCCGCTGCCTCGCGGCTCTTCCGACTTGGACTCCAAGTCCCCTGGGTGTCTTCTGGTCCAAGAAAAATCATCATGAAGTTTTATTCCGTTTGGACTCCGTTTGGTATTCCTTTTCTGCGAAGCTCAAAAACAAGGAAAAAACAGAAATTCGCACTGGGCTTTAGGTTAATAGATTGGTCCCAAAAATAATATAAAATAGCATATTACTGCATATAAACATCCAAAACAAATAATATAATAGCATGGAACCATACAAAATTATAGATACGTTGGAGACGTATCAAGCATGCCCAAGCTTAATTCCTTCTCGTCCTCGAGTAGGTAAATGATAAAAACAGAATTTTTGAGGTGGAATGCTACCTAACATATTTATCCTTGTAATTTTCTTTATTGTGGCATGAATGTTCAGATCCATAATATTCAAAACAAAAGTTTAATATTGACACAAAAACAATAATACTTCAAGCATACTAACAAAGCAATTATGTCTTCTCAAAATAACATGGCCAAAGAAAGCTATCCCTACAAAATCATATAGTCTGGCTATGCTCCATCTTCATCACACAAAAATATTCAAATCATGCACAACCCCAATGACAAGCCAAGCAATTATTTCATACTTTTTATGTTCTGAAACCTTTTCAACTTTCACGCAATACGTGAGCGTGAGCCATGGACATGACACTATTGGTGGAATAGAATATGGTGGTTGTGGAGAAGACAAAAAACAAGGAGATAGTCTCACATCAACTAGGTGTATCAACGGGCTATGGAGATGCCCTTTAATAGATATCAATATTAGTGAGTATGTATTGCCATGCAACGGATGCACTAGAGCTATAAGTTTATGAAAGCTCAAACGAAAACTAAGTGTATGTGCATCCAACTTGCTTGCTCATGAAGACCTAGGGCAATTTGAGGAAGCCCATCGTTGGAATATACAAGCCATGTTCTATAATGAAAAATCCCACTAGTACATGAAAGTGACAACATAGGAGACTCTCTATCATGAAGATGATGGTGCTACTTTGAAGCACAAGTGTGGAAAAAGGATAGTAACATTGCCCCTTCTCTCTTTTCTCTCATTTTTTCTCTTTTTTTGTTTGGCTTCTTTGGCCTCTTTTTTCTGTTGGCTTCTTTGGCCTCTTTTATTTTTCCTCACATGGGGCAATGCTCTAATAATGAAGATCATCACACTTTTATTTACTTACAACTCAAGAATTATAACTCAATACTTAGAACAAAATATGACTCTATATGAATGCTTCCGGTGGTGTACCGGGATGTGCAATGACTCAAGAGTGACATGTATGAAAATTATGAAGTGGCTTTGCCACAAATACTTGTCAACTACATGATCATGCAAAGCAATATGACAATGATGGAACGTGTCAGAGTAAAACGGAACCGTAGAAGTTGCATGGCAATATATCTCGGAATGGTATGGAAATGCCATAATAGGTAGGTATGGTGGCTGTTTTGAGGAAGGTAATAGGTGGGTGTATGGCACCGGCGAAAGTTGCGCGGTACTAGAGAGGCTAGCAATGGTGGAAGGGTGAGAGTGAATATAATCCATGGACTCAACATTAGTCATAAAGAACTCACATACTTATTGCAAAAATCTATTAGTCATCCAAACAAAGTACTACGCGCATGCTCCTAGGGGGATAGATTGGTAGGGAAAAAACATCGCTCGTCCCCGGCCGCCACTCATAAGGAAGACAATCAATAAATAAATCATGCTCCGACTTTGTTACATAACGGTTCACCATACGGGCATGCTACGGGAATCACAAACTTCAATACAAGTATTTCTCCAATCCACAATTACTCTCTAGCATGACTCTAATATCACCATCTTTATATCTCAAAACAATCATAAGGAATCAAACTTCTCATAGTATTCAATGCACTTTATATGAAAGTTTTTATTATATCCCTCCTGAATGCCTATCATATTAGGGCTAAATTCATAACCAAAGAAAATTACCATGCTGTTTAGAGAGACTCTCAAAATAATATAAGTGGAGCATGAGAGTTCAACAATTTCTATAAAATAAAGCCACCACCGTGCTCCAAAAAGATATAAGTGAAGCACTAGAGCAAAATTGCCTAGCTCAAAAGATATAAGCGAAGCACATAGAGTATTCTAACAAATCACGATCCATGCGTGTCCCTCTCAAAAGGTGTGTACAGCAAGGATGATTGTGGCATACTAAAAAGTAAAGACCCATATCAGACAAGACGCGCAAAGCAAAACACATATCATGTGGTGAATAAAAATATAGCCTCAAGTAAAGTTACTGGTAGACGAAGATGAAAGAGGGGATGCCATCCGGGGTATCCCCAAGCTTAGGCTCTTGGTTGTCCTTGAACGTTACCTTGGGGTGCCTTGGGCATCCCCAAGCTTAGGCTCTTGCCACTCCTTATTCCGTAGTCCATCAAATCTTTACCCCAAACTTGAAAACTTCACAACACAAAACTCAACAGAAAATCTCATAAGATCTGTTAGTATAAGAAAATAAATCACCACTTTTGTTACTGTTGTGAACTCGTTCTTTATTTATATTGGTGTAATATCTACTGTATTCCAACTTTTCCATAGTTCATACGCCCCAGTACTACCCATAGATTCATCAAAATAAGCAAACAACACATAGAAAACATCATCTGTCAAAAAGAGAACAATGTGTAGCAATCTGAATACTTCGAATACTTCTGTAACTCCAAAAATGCTGAAACATTAGGACAACAGAGGCAATTTGTATATAAATCTTGTGTTTTCTGGTTTATAGATCTGAAAATAAAAGATTGCAAAATAGTAGATCGGAAACTAATATGATGGAAAATAGACCCGTGGGCCATAGGTTTCACTAGAGGCTTCTCTCACGAAGGTAAATAATATGGTGGGTGAACAAATTACTGTCGAGCAACTGATAGAAAAGCGCAAAGTTATGATGATATCCAAGGCAATGATTTTGCAATATAGGCATCACGTTCGTGTCAAGTAGACCGACTCCTGCCTACATCTACTACTATTACTCCACACATCGACCGCTATCCACCATGCATCTAGAGTATTAAGTTCATAAAGAACGGAGTAACACCTTAAGTAAAATGACATGATGTAGAGGAATAAACTCATGCAATATGATGTAAACCCCATCTTTTTATCCTCGATGGCAACAATTCAATACGTGTCTCGCTACCCCTACTTTGTCACTGGGTGAAATCATGCAAGATTGAACCCAAAGCTAAGCACCTATCCCATTGCAAGAAAAACCAATCTAGTTGGCCAAACCAAACCGATAATTCGAAGAGAAATACAAAGATACCAAATCATGCATATAAGAATTCAGAGAAGATTCAAATAATATTCGTAGATAAGCTGGTCATAAATCCACAATTCATCGGATCTCGAAAACACACATCGCCAAAAGAAGATTACATCTGATAGATCTCGAAGAACATCGAGGAGAACATGGTATTGAGAATCAAAGAGAGAGAAGAAGCCATCTAGCTACTAGCTATGGACCCGTAGGTCTGTGGTAAACTACTCATGCTTCATCAGAAGGGTAATAGAGTTGATGTAGATGACCTCCGTGATCGAATCCCCCTCCGGCAGGATGCCGGAAAAGGCCCCAAGATGGGATCTCACAGGAACAGAAGGTTATGGCGGTGGAGAAGTGTTTTCATGGATGCTTCTAGTGTTTCCGGAATATATGTGAATATATAGGGCAAAGGGCTAGGTCAGAAGAGTCATGAGGAGGTGGCAAGGTAGGGGGCGCCCCCCTAGGGCGCGCCCTCCACCCTTGCCGCCGCCTCGCGACTCTTCTGACTTGGACTCCAAGTCCCTTGGGTGTCTTCTGGTCCAAGAAAAATCATCGTGAAGTTTTATTCTGTTTGGACTCCATTTGGTATTCCTTTTCTGCCAAGCTCAAAAACA
Source organism: Triticum aestivum (assembly GCF_018294505.1). NCBI lineage: Eukaryota > Viridiplantae > Streptophyta > Magnoliopsida > Poales > Poaceae > Triticum > Triticum aestivum. The sequence goes on along the minus strand of NC_057802.1, from coordinate 292,497,311 downwards.
AGGAAAAAATAGAAACTGGCACTGGGCTCTAGGTTAATATGTTAGTCCCAAAAATAATATAAAATAGCATATTAATGCATATAAAACATCCAAAATAGATAATATAATAGCATGGAACAATATAAAATTATAGATACATTGGAGACACATCCGTGCACATCGGCGAGACCCAGTTAGTCCGTTTCAGTAGAACCGATGACCTGTATGCAAGTAGAACTTGTGCTTCGATTTGGCCGATAGGCTTGGATCGGTGGAACCGAGTTCAATGTAGAGGAAAGGTTTTGTCAACTCAGCTCACTTGCAAATGTAATTTCACAAATGTTTTCAAGGAATTTGATAGAATTTGCAATGAATTAAAGAGAATGAAAAGATCACAGAAAATTAGAAGAAATCTAGATGAAGTTTTTTTGGGTAAATAAAGACAAACAACAAGAAGAAGTGCAAAAGAAATGTAACAAACGAAACAAGAACACTAGAGAACTTCATCTAGAGGTGGTCGGCGACATAGTCACCTATGTTAGAGTATATTGACTTAGGAGTCAAGTGAGAACACTTGATTATAGGTCATACTCATCCTTAAGCTCGAAATGGGGTTGCCATTTCTCATTTAAGCGTCTTAATGTATTCACATCTTGCTGAGTTGCTTTGACTCATGACTTGGAGCAAAGCTTCACTAAGATGGAAAATACATACCTTGGGTTTGTTGTTGAACTTGCTCATGTAGTAAAACTTGTGGTGGATGCTCAATGTTGATGTGGTCCATCAAGAGTTGGGAGCATCCCGATGAATTTGAAGTTCATCTACTTACATGGGTTAGTTTTGCAAGGAGTAACTCTTATGTATCCAAATTTACATGAGTGAAATTCATCATATAAATATTTTCAAAGGATATATTGAGTATAGACTTGTTCCTTGATCATCAACAACTAAAGCATAGATACTTGGTGATGTAGAAATTGCTCAAGATGTGAGTGATTTGCAATCTCATAGAATGAGGCTCATCCAAGTACCTACAAGGGTTAGATAACATGCAAAGGTGCAAATATATCCAAGACAAATGATTGTCATCGTAAGAGAAGTAATAAGGATTAGTCAAATAGGTTCATGCCTTGCATGTATCAAATCGAATCTCGATTCCAAATTTGATGCATCAATGATGCTTAACTCACTCCTCAAGCGACAAAATATCTTTTCATCAAGCTGTTTTGTGAAGATATCCGCTAATTGCTTGTTGGTACGAACATGCTTAAGATTGGTACCCCCTTTAGCAACATGATCACAAATGAAATGATAACGAACTTCAATATGCTTAGTTCGAGAATGTTGCATGGGATTGTGTGCAATCTTAATAGCACTCTCATTGTCGCAAAGCAATGGAACATGTTTCACATGTATCCCATAATCTTTAAGAGTTTGGGTCATCCAAAGTAATTGAGCACAACATGATCCCGCGGCAATGTATTCCACTTCGGCGGTGGATAATGATATTGCGTTTTGTTTCTTGGGGGACCAAGAGACAAGGGATCTACCAAGAAATTGACATGTCCTGAAGTAGATTTTCTATCAACCTTGTCACCGGCATAGTCCGAGTTGGAATAGCCAACAAGATCAAAAGATGACCTCTTAGGGTACCAAATGCCAACATTCGGTGTATGAATCAAATATCTCACTATCCTTTTCACAGCCTTAAGATGACATTCTGTAGGAGCAGCTTGATATCATGCACACATGCACACACTTAGCATAATATCGGGATGGGAGGCATAGAGATATATTAATGAACCAATCATAGATCAGTAAACCTTTTGGTCAACCGGGTTGCCATCTTTCGTCAAGTCAAGATGTCCACTAGTAGGCATGGGTGTTTTCATACCTTTGCTTTCTTGCATGTTGAACTTCTTAAAAAGGTCCTTGGTATACTCTGTTTGTGATAAAAATGGTACCTTACTTAGTTTGCTTGATTTGCAAACGAAGGAAATTTTTTAGTTCACTCATCATAGACATCTCAAACTTCTCCCACATTAACCTTCCAAACTTTTCACTGAAATGAGGGTTAGTAGAATCAAATATGATATCGTCAACATAGATTTGACACACAAATAATTCTCCATTAACCCTTTTAGTAAAAAGTGTAGAATTGGTTTTCCCAATTTCAAAGCTTTTCTCAATAAGAAACTTAGTCAAGCATTTATACCAAGCTCCAGGAGCTTGTTTAAGACCATAAAGATCTTTCTGAAGTTTGTAGACATGATTAGGTTTCTTGGGATTAACAAAGTCGGGAGGCTGTTTAACATAAAATTCCTCCTCAATTTCACCATTTAGAAAAACACTTTAATATGCATTTGGTATAATGTAATATCATGGTGATTGGCATAAGCAAGTAAAATGTGGATGGACTTAAGTCTAGCAACGGGGGCATGTGTCACACCATAGTCCATACCTTCCACTTTATTGTAGCCTTGAGCAACAAGACGGGCCTTGTTGTGTACAACTTTTCCATCCTCATCTCGCTTATTTTGACACACCCACTTTGTTCCAATGATGTTTTGATCATCATTGGGCTTCTCTCAACTAATGTCCACACTTGGTTTCGCTCAAAGTTTTGTAGCTCTTCATGCGTAGCATTTATCCAATCTGGGTCCTCAAGGCTTCTTCTACCTTCATAGGTTCAACGCTAGAAATGAATGAGTAGTGTTCACAAAAGTTAGCCAAATGCGTTCTAGAGCGACTAATTCTCCCGGTGTTGATTTCATCGAGGATTTGTTCAACGGGATGATTCTTTGAGACTCTTGCTCTAACTCATGAGAGCTTTTGCTTGGGTTGTGGTAGAACATCCTCATCATCATTATCTTCTTCTTCATTGTTGTTGGTGTTGTCATTCGCTTATGGAGGTGGAGAAGGAGGTTGAGGTGGTTCATCTTGTTGTACTTCCTCATTTCCTTTGTCTTGACGTGTTCCATTTGTGGATGCCTCCATGTCAACTTGTGGTTCACCTTGATGTGAAGCTAAGGCTTCCACTTGAATGGATGGAGTACTCTCCTTCACCTCCATCGGGCGAATTTTGCCAATAGACAAATCTTGAATTGTTTCCGATGGATATTTCCGTCCTACATCAATTGGCAATTTCTCTACTTGCGAGCCATTAGATTCATCAAACTTCACATCAAGGTAACCTTCATGAAAGTGGAGAGGCGGAGGGGGAGGCATCGGACTGCTGTCACGGGACGACTGCTTGGGAAGGAGCTCTGAGTGTGCCTACTACTCCTCATCCATCTCAGTGGCCTCCGTGAGGAGGGGCAACTGCGTCTCGTCATCACCGGTGGAGAGCATGACCTCCTCCTTGTCTGTCGGGACATGTAATATTCCAAAATGAAAACAAACCGACTCAGTTTGTTCAGAGCAAACGCGATCTCAGACCTTGTGGCGCAAGCTAGGTACATGAGTGAACCAATAACTTGAGAGTATTCTTGATAACCCAGAAGTATAGGGGACCGCGACAGTCTTTGAGGGTAGTATTTCACCAAAATTTATTGATTCGACACAAGCGGAGCCAAATAATATTTGTAGGTATTAACAGTTGAGTTGTCAATTCAACCACACCAGGAGAACTAAATATATGTAGGCTGCAACAAAGTGTTTAGTAGCACAGTAGTATGATAGTTTGATAGCAATAGTAACAGTAGCAATGGTAACAGGAATAGTAATAGTAGCAGTTTTGTAGTGATTGTAACAGCAGTAGCAACGGAAGTAACTTAGTGAAGATCAATATGCTAAAAAGCGTAGGCACTGGATCAACGATGGATATATGTGTTGGATGCCATTCATCATATAACAGTCACAACCTAGAGCGATACACAATAGCTCCAATTCGTCAATGTAATGTAGGCATGTCTTCAATATATAGTCATACATGCTTATAATAAGAACTTCCATGACATCTTTTGTCCTACCCTCCCGTTGTAGCAGGGCCCATAAGTAAACTTAAGGATATAAAGGCCTCATTTTAATAGAGAACCATAAAAAATCATTAACATATGGTGAATACATGAACCCCTCGAATTACAGTCATCCCCGGAGAGTATCCCAATGATGTCTGCTAGAACTACGTCGGTATTTCCCCAAAGAGGAAGGGATGATGCAGCACAACAACGGTAGGTATTTCCCTTGGTGATGAGACCAACGTTATCGAACTAGTAGGAGAACCACACAACACTACGTGAACGGTACCTGCACACAAATAACAAATACTCGCAACCCAACGTGTTCAAGGGGTTGTCAATCCCTTTCGGGCAACGACGCCAGAAATTGGCAAGTAGACGGGATAAAAATATGATAGATTGGATAAATGGATCTCACGGGAACGCGAGATAAAATAAATAAGAATAAATTGCAGCAAGGTATTTTTGGGTTTTTGGAAATATAGATATGAAAATAAAAGCAAATAGAAATAGTTTACAAAGGCAAATATAATAAAGAAGAGACCCGGGGCCGTAGATTTCACTAGTGGCTTCTCTCGAGAAAAATAACAAACGGTGGGTAAACGAATTACTGTTGGGCATTTGGTAAAACTTCAAATAATCATGACGATATCCAGGCAATGATCATTATATTGGCATCACTGCCAAAATTAGTAGACCGACTCCTGCCTGCATCTACTATTATTACTCCACACATCGACCGCTATCCAACATGCATCTAGTGTATTAAGTTCATGGAGAAACGGAGTAATGCAATAAGAACGATGACATGATATAGACAAGATCTATTTATGTAGAAATATACCCCATCTTGTTATCCTTAATAGCAACGATACATACGTGTTTGGTTCCCCTTCTGTCACTGTGATCAAGCACCGTAAGATCAAACCCATCACAAAGCACCTCTTCCCATTGCAAGATAAATAGATCAAGTTGGCCAAACAAAACCCAAATATCGGAGAAGAAATACGAGGCTATAAGCAATCATGCATATAAGAGATCAAAGAAGACTCAAATAACTTTCATGGATAAAAAGATAGATCTAATCATAAACTCAAAGTTCATCGGATCCCAACAAACACGCCGCAAAAAGAGTTACATTATATGGATCTCCAAGTGACCATTGTATTGAGAATCAAAAGAGAGAGAGAGAGAGAGAGAGAGAGAGAGAGGAACACATCTAGATACTAACTACGGACCCGTAGGTCTACAAAGAACTACTCACGCATCATTGGAGAGGGACCAATGGACATGATGAACCCCTCCATCATGGTGTCTAGATTGGATTTGGTGGTTCTGGAAATTGCGGCGGCGGGAATTGATTTTCGTCGACTCCCCTAGGGTTTCTGTAATATTGGGGTATTTATAGAGCAAAGAGGCGGTTCGGGAGGCCACCGAGGTGGGCACAACCCATGAGGGCGCGCCTCGGCCTCCAGGCGCGCCCTGGTGTCATGTGCTCACATCGGGATCCCTCTTCTATACTTCTTTGGCCCACTGGATATCTTCTAGTCCAAAAAAATCCACAAAAAGTTTCGCTGCGTTTGGACTCCGTTTGGTATTGATTTCCTGCAATTTAAAAAACATGCAGAAAACAACAACTGGCGCTGGGCACTATGTCAATAGGTTAGTACCAAAAAATGATATAAAATGACTATAAAATGATTGTAAAACATCCAAGAATGATAATATAACAGCATGGAACAATAAAAAATTATAGATACGTTGGAGACGTATCAGCATCCCCAAGCTTAATTCCTTCTCGTCTTCGAGTAGGTAAATCATAAAAACAGATTTTTTGATGTGGAATGCTGCCTAACATGCTCACCTCATATTATTTTCTTTGTAGCATGGACATTTGGACTTTTATATGGTTCAAAGCAATAGTCTAGTTTTGACATGATAATTTCAATACTCAAGCATACCAACAAGCAACCATGTCTTTCAAAATATCAACACTAAAATAAGTTATCCCTAGCCCATTATGCTCAATCATTGATCCATTCATGAAACACACTCGCATATTAGCTACAACCAATGCTCAAGTACGATCATAGTGCCCCTTAGTTGGTGTTTTATAAGAGAAGATGGAGACTCAAATAAAAAGAAAAAATTGCATAAAGTAAAAGAAAGGCCCTTCACGGAGGGAAGTAGGGATTTGTAGAGGTGCCAGAGCTCAAAGAGAAAAAGATAGAGATAAAAACATTTTGGGAGGCATGCTTTTCCTGTAAACAAGAACGATCGAGTAGTTCCCAATAATTTCCATGCTAGATATATCATAGGCAGTTCCCAACATAAATTAAAATGTATTCCTTTTTCAACCATACTTCCACTTTCCATGGCTAGCCGTATCCACGGGTGCCTTCCATACCACACTTTCCAAGGAATTTATTATTTGGTAACATAAAGTTAATTCATTTTTCATTTCAGGACTAGGCATCCCTAATACCTTTGCCTTACTCTCGTGCAATGACAAGTGAATAAACACTCATCATGAGAATAACATATCTAGCATGGAAATATATTAGCCACCCCCTACCGTTTCATGAGCGGTACGAGCACACAAAAGAGAAGTTTATTTTGAAAATTAGAGAGGGCACATACAAATTTGCTTAGAACGGCAAAAGAATACTGCATATAGGTAGGTAAGTAGACTCATGTGGCAAAACTTGTTTAAAGGATTTTGGATGCACAACTAGTGATCATACTTAGTGCAAAAATGAGGGCTAGCAAATGATTGAGAAGCGACCAACCAAGAAACGAAAAATCTCATAAGCGAGCATTGAGCATAATTAACACCGAATAATGCACCACAAGTAGGATGTAATTTCATTGCATAACTAATCACTTTCGTGCTTGCATAGGGAATCACAAACCTTAACACCAATATTCTTACTAAAGCATAATTACTCATCAACATGACTCACATATCACATCATCATATCTCAAAACCATTACAAGGTATCAAGTTTATTTTGTCCAATGATCTTCATGAAGGTTTTTATTATATCCTCCTTGGATATCTATCACTTTGAGACTAATTTTCCTGTGTTGCTTTTAATAAGCTCAAACAAATATAAGTGAAGATCATAAACATCATATTTCTTTCTCTCAAATTAATTTAAGTGAAGCAAGAGTAATTTATTAAAAAATTACTAACTCTCAAATAAATCTAAGTGAAGCAAGAGAGCATTTCTTCGAAAATACTAAAGCGCACCGTGCTCATAAAGATATAAGTGAAGCACTAGAGCAATTCCATAGCTCATAAGGATTTAAGTGAAGCATGGAGAGCGATTCTAACAAGTCATGACATAATTTTAGCTCTCTCAAATAGGTGTGTCCAGCAAGGATTCAAGACATAAAATAAAAAGCAATACAAGCAAAGACTCATATCATACAAGAAGCTCCAAGCAAAACTCATAGTATGTGACGAATAAAAATAGAGCTTCGAGTAAAATACCGATGGTCGTTAGAAGAAAGAGGGGATGCCACTCGGGTATCCCCAATCTTAGTTGCTTGCTTCTCTTTGGATAATAGCTTGGGATGCCATGGTCATCCCCAAGCTTAGGCCACCGAGGTGGGCACAACCCACCAGGGCGCGCCTGGGCCTCCAGGCTCGCCCTGGTGTCCTATGCTCACCTCAGGCTCCCTCTTCTGTACTTATTTGGCCCGCTGGATGTCTTCTGGTCCAAAAAAATCCACAAAAAGTTTCGCTGCGTTTGGACTCCGTTTGGTATTGATTTCCTACGATTTAAAAAACATGCAGAAAACAACAACTGGCGCTGGGCACTGTGTCAATAGGTTAGTACCAACAATTGATATAAAATGATTGTAAAACATCCAAGAATGATACTATAACAGCATGGAACAATAAAAAATTACAGATACGTTGGAGATGTATCACCTAACTATTATCACTTTGGGGTCTACGGATCAGAACAATAACAAGTGCATATAACTAGCAGATAGGATCAAGAACTCAAATATATTCATGAAAACATAGAGGGTTCAGATTTGAAATCATGGCACTCTGATAACCTACAAGTATAGGGGATCGCAACAGTTTACGAGGGTAGAGTATTCAACCCAAATTTATAGATTCGACACAAGGGGAGCCAAAGAATATTTGCAAGTATTAGGAGCTGAGTTGTTAATTCAACCACATCTATAGATTAATTATCTGCAACAAAGTCATCAGTTGCAAAGTAGTATGATAGTTTTGATAATAGTAGTAGTAGCAATAGTAACGGTAACAGTGATAGCAGTGATTTTGTAGCAAGTGCAACAGTAACGATAGCAGTAATAACTTAGCAAACAAGAACAATATAGGATAAATTCGCAGGCATTGGATCGGTAATTTGTTGGATGATATTCATCATGTGACAGTAATAACCTAGGGCGATACGGCACTAGCTCCAGTTCATATATATAATGTAGGCATGTATTCTGTAAATAGTCATACGTGCTTATGGAAAGAACTTGCATGACATCTTTTGTCCTACCCTCCCGTGGCAGCGGGGTCCAATTGGAAACTAAGGGATATTAAGGCCTCCTTTTAATAGAGAACTGGAACAAAGCATTAACACACGGTGAATACATGAACTCCTCAAACTACAGACATCACCGGGAGTGGTCCCGACTATTGTCATATGGGGGTTGCCGGATCATAACACATAGTAGGTGACTATAACTTGCAAGATCGGATCTAGAACGTGGATATAATGGTGATAACATAAACGGTTCAGACATGAAATCATGGCACCCGGGCCCATAGTGACAGCCATTAAGCATGGCAAAGTCATAGCAACATCAATCTTAGAACATAGTGGATACTAGGGATCAAGCCCTAACAAAACTAACTAGATTACATGATGAATCTCATCCAACTCCTCACCGACCAGCGAGCATATGAAGGAATTACTCACTCCCGATGGGGAGCATCATGGAATTGGCGATGGAGAAGGGTTGGTGATGACGAAGAACGAAGATCCCCCACTCCGGAGCCCCAAACAGACTCCAGATCTGGCCTCCCGATGAAGAACAAGAGGTGACGGCGGCTCCTTCTCGTGGATCACGATAATTCATTCTCCCTGTTTTTTTCTAGAAAAATAGGATTTTATAGCGTCGGTTTCAGGGTCTGCGGGGCCACCAGGTGGGGACAACCCGCCTGGGCGCGCCTGGGAGGGTAGGCGCACCCGGTGGGTTGTGCCCACCCAGGTGCCCCCTCCGGTGGCTCTTGGCTCCAGAAATTCTCTTTATTGATATAAAAAATCCTCGCAAAGTTTCGTTCCATTCCGAGAACTTTTACTTCTGCACAAAAACAACACCATGGTAATTCTTCTGAAAACAGCGTCAGTCCGGGGTTACTTTCATTCAAATCATAAAAGTAAATGGATAGTCCCTTCGCAGAGGGAAGCAGTGATTCGCAGAGGTGCCAGAGCTCAAGTTTTTAAACAGAGGCAAATGATATTTTGAGACATGCACCCTTCTTGTTTACTTCACGACCATCAGTTATGAATATCTTCCATGCTAAGCATGCTAGTGGCGGTTCCCAAGCGATAAAAGTAAAGGTTTTGACTCCATTGGGAGTTTTTGTTTGATTATTTGTGAGCTTTTTCTGTTTGCAGTTCGGGACTGGGCATCCCTATTACCTCCCTTTTCTCGTGCGATGGCGAGTGAATAAAACACTCGACCGGAGAATAACCCGCTTAGCATGGAAGATACCGACCACTTCCTGTCGTTCCATGAACGATCTAGGCACACAAAAAGGATATTTATTAGAAGTTCTTGGAGGGGCACATGAGATTTACTTAGGATGGCAGGGTAATACCGCATATAGGTAGGTATGGTGGACTCATCTGGAATGACTTGGGTTCAAGTTTTTTGATGTATGAGCAGAATTCCCACTTAGTGCAGGCGAAGGCTAGCAAATAGATTGAGAAGTGGCCAGCTAGAGAGCAACAACGGTCATGAAAATGCATTATGCATAAGTAACATTGGACACTAACATGAGTAGGATATGAACACCATGAACATAAATATCATAGAGGCTATGCTGGTTTTGATTCAACTACATGCATGAACGTGTGCCAAGTCAAGCCACTCGAACATTCAGAGGAGGATACCATATCATCATACTACATAATGATAACCCACTAGTATAGGGGATCGCAACAGTTTTTGAGGGTAGAGTAGTCAACCCAAATTTATTGATTCGACAGAAGGGGAGCCAAAGAATATTCTCAAGTATTAGCAGTTGAGTTGTCAATTCAACCACACTTGGATAACTTAATATCTGTAGCAAAGTATTTAGTAGCAAATTAGTATGGATGTAACGGTAACGGTGGCAAAAGTAACAGTGATAATTTTGTAGTGATTGTAACAGTAGCAACGGAAAAGTAAATAAGCGAAGAACAATATGTGAAAATCTCGTAGGAATTGGATCGGTGATGGAGAATTATGCCAGATGCGATTATTCATGCAACAGTTATAACATAGGGTGACACAGAACTAGCTCCAATTCATCAATGTAATGTAGGCATGTATTCCGAATATAGTCATATGTGCTTATGGAAAAGAACTTGCATGGCATCTTTTGTCCTACCCTCCCGTGGCAGCGGGGTCCTATTGGAAACTAAGGGATATTAAGGCCTCCTTTTAGTAGAGTACCGGACCAAAGCATTAACACATTGTGAATACATGAACTCTTCAAACTACGTCATCACCGGGAGTGGTCCCGATTATTGTCACTTCGGGGTTGCCGGATCATAACACATAGTAGGTGACTATAGACTTGCAAGATAGGATCAAGAACTCACATATATTCATGAAAACATAATAGGTTCAGATCTGAAATCATGGCACTCAGGCCCTAGTGACAAGCATTAAGCATAGCAAAGTCATAGCAACATCAATCTCAGAACATAGTGGATACTAGGGATCAAACCCTAACAAAACTAACTCGATTACATGATAAATCTCATCCAACCCATCACCGTCCAGCAAACCTATGATGGAATTACTCACGCACGGCGGTGAGCATCATGAAATTGGTGATGGAGGATGGTTGATGATGATGATGGCGACGGATTCCCCTCTCCGGAGCCCCGAACGGACTCCAGATCAGCCCTCCCGAGAGAGATTAGGGCTTGGCGGCGGCTCCGTATCGTAAAATGGAATGAATCCTTCTCTCTGATTTTTTCTCCCCGAACACGTATATATAGAGTTGGAGTTGAGGTCGGTGGAGCACCAGGGGGCCCATGAGGCAGGGGGGTGTGCCCAGGGGGGTAGGCGCGCCCCCACCCTCGTGGACAGGGTGTGGCCCCTCTGGCCTTGATTATTTCGCCAGTATTTTTTATATATTCCAAAATAATTCTCCGTTGATTTTCATGTCATTCCGAGAACTTTTATTTCTACACAAGAATAACACCATGGCAATTCTGCTGAAAACAACGTCAGTCCGGGTTAGTTCCATTCAAATCATGCAAGTTAGAGTCCAAAACAAGGGCAAAAGTGTTTGGAAAAGTAGATACGTTGGAGACGTATCAACTCCCCCAAGCTTAAACCTTTGCTTGTCCTCAAGCAATTCAGTTGATAAACTGAAAGTGATAAAGAAAAACTTTTACGAACTCTATTTGCTCTTGTTGTTGTAAATATGTAAAGCCAGCATTCAAGTTTTCAGCAAAGATTATGAACTAACCATATTCACAATAACATTTAGGTCTCATGTTTACTCATATCAATGACATAATCAACTAGCGAGCAATAATAATAAATCTCAGATGACAATACTTTCTCAAAACAATCATGATATGATATAATAAGATGGTATCTTGCTAGCCCTTTCTGAGACCGCAAAACATAAATGCAGAGCACCTTAAAGATCAAGGACTGACTAGACATTGTAATTCATGGTAAAAGAGATCCAAGTCATACCCAATATAAATTAATAGTAATGGATGCAAATGACAGCGGTGCTCTCCAGCTGGTGCTTTTTAATAAGAGGGTGATGACTCAACATAAAAGTAAATAGATAGGCCCTTCGCAGAGGGAAGCAGGGATTTGTAGAGGTGCCAGAGCTCGGTTTTTAAATAGAGATAAATAATATTTTGAGCGGCATACTTTCATTGTCAACATAACAACCGAGAGATGGCGATATCTTCCATGCTACACACATTATAGGCGGTTCCCAAACAGAATGGTAAAGTTTATACTCCCCCTCCACCAACAAGCATCAATCCATGGCTTGCTCGAAACAACGAGTGCCTCCAACTAACAAGAGTCCCGGGGGAGTTTTGTTTGCAATTATTTTGATTTGATTTGCATAAAGCATGGGACTGGGCATCCCGGTGACCAGCCATTTTCTCGTGAGTGAGGAGCGGAGTCCACTCCTCTTGAGAATAACCCGCCTAGCATGGAAGATACAGACAACCCTAGTTGATACATGAGCTATTCGAGCATACAAAACAGAATTTCATTTGAAGGTTTAGAGTTTGGCACATACAAATTTACTTGGAACAGCAGGTAGATACCGCATATAGGAAGGTATGGTGGACTCATATGGAATAACTTTGGGGTTTATGGAAGTGGATGCACAAGCAGTATTCCCGCTTAGTACAAGTGAATGCTAGCAAAAGACTGAGAAGCGACCAACTAGAGAGCGACAACAGTCATGAACATGCATTAAAATTAATAAACAATGAGTATGAGCATGAGTAGGATATAATCCACCATGAACATAAATATCGTGAAGGCTATGTTGATTTTGTTTCAACTACATGCGTGAACATGTGCCAAGTCAAGTCACTTCAATCATTCAAAGGAGGATACCACCCTATCATACCACATCACAACCATTTTAATAGCATGTTGGCACGCAAGGTAAACCATTATAAACTCCTAGCTAATTAAGCATGGCATAAGTAACTATAATCTCTAATTGTCATTGCAAACATGTTTATTCATAATAGGCTAAATCAGGAACGATGAACTAATCATATTTACAAAAAACAAGAGAGGTCGAGTTCATACCAGCTCCTCTCATCTCAATCAATTCATCATATATCATCATTATTGCCTTTCACTTGCACGACCGAACGATGTGGACAAAATAATAATAGTGCATGTGCATTGGACTAAGCTGGAATCTGTAGGCATCTGACATATAGGAGAAGACAAGGCAATATGGGCTCTTGGTTAAATCAACAATAATGCCTATAAGAGCCACTTCAACAATTTCATCATGGTCTTCTCCTATCGACCCCCAAAGAAACAAAAGAAGTAAAACTATTTACATGGGAAAGCTCCCAACAAGTAAAAAGAAGAACGAGAAATCTTTTTGGGTTTTATTTTTAATTATTACTACTACAGCATGGAAAGTAAACTAGCTAAAAGCTACAACTATTTTTTTGTTTTTCTTAAGTTTTTTCAAACACACAAGAAGAAAGCAAGAAAAAGAAAATAAACTAGCATGGATATTACAGTGAAAAAGTATGAGCATCGACAACTAGCATGAGTGTGCGAACATAAATGTAATGTCGGTGAGAAATAGGTACTACCCCAGCTTAGGCTTTTAGCCTAAGTTGGACTACTGCCACGGCTCGCCTGGCGGATATCCAAAGTTGTAGTTGGGGTCGTACTGAGAAGCAGCGGCTATTGCATCATGGGCTGCAGCTTGGAGGCAAGCTGCCCTCGTCCTCCTTTCGTACTCATTTGCCTCCTCCCTGGTTATGACATATCTCCCCTTTGCCTGAAAGTCAAAGAAAGTAGGAGCAGGGAGATCGACGTGATATGTGCGTCGTCTGTCAAAGATTAATCGGTACTGGAGGAACTGATCATTCCTCTCAACAAACTGATGACGAACCATAGCCTCATAATCTAAATAAACAGGAGGCAACTCAACATCATACTCACGTATGGGTATATCAAGAAAATTAGCTAAACGGGTTGCATAAATTCCACCAAAGAAATCTCCATTAATTCTATTATTATGCAACCTACGTGCAACAATGGCTCCCAAATTATAATGTTTATCTCCTAATACAGCACTCCTGAGAACACTGAGGTCAGGGACACACATGTGACATGCTTCATCCTTACCATTTATGCACCTACCTATGAAGAGAGCAAAATAATGTATAGCAGGAAAATGAATGCTCCCTATGGTAGCTTGTGTTATATCTCTAGACTCCCCCACAGTTATACTAGCAAGAAAATCTCTAAACTCAGATTTGCGAGGCTCACTAGTGCTACCCCATTGTGGAAGTCTGCAAGCAGTATTACAATCCTCTAAGTCCATAGTATAAGAATTTTCATAAAGATCAAACAGGACAGTTTGAGAATTGCGTGATGATGAAAATTCAAACCTTCTCACAAAGGAATCAGTGAGATAGTGGTATTGACGGCACTTATCTTCCTCGAAGCTCTCAAGATCAGCATTACGCACATATGCGTTAAATTCTTCCTTGATTCCTGCTCGATCCATAAAGTCCTCTGACGGCCATTCACAAGCCCGCACTTGAGCTTCCCTCGATGGTTCATCGTCCACATCGCGTATTGCGAGCCTGGGCCCTTGCTTCCTTGAAGGACCTCCTTGGTACATTTTTCTAAACATATTTCTTCCTCTAAAAAATTTCTGAAAATTTTAGTAACTTCAAATAAAAGTGAACCAAACTCAACAAAATTGATGGCAACTACTCCCACAAGTGCCTAGAGACTATATCATGCATTAGAACTACTTGGAACCATATTAATTTGACATGCAAGCTCAAGAACATGGTCACCTAGGCAGCAAAAATTTGCAATGAATAAAGCACTATAACAAAAACTAATTGGACCATTGGAGGAGTCACATACCGAAGAACAATCCCGCAAAGCAGTTTTGTGAGTGGAGCTTTGAGCAAGGAGATCAAAAATGGCAGCAAGATGAGCAAGAACTCGTGCTTGAGCTGGTTGGTGATTTTTTTGGGAGGAAGGAGTGTGTGGTTGCTGGAATAAGTGGAGGGGAGCCATCATGGGCCCATGAGGCAGGGGGCGCGCCCAGGGGGTGGGCGCGCCCTGGACCCTCGTGGCCAGGTGCGAGCTCCCCTTGATGTGTTCTCAGTGCCAAATATTGTCAAATATTCCAGAAAAAATCATATTTCATTTTCGGGGCATTTGGAGAACTTTTATTTTCGGGGTCTTTTTTATTGCACGGATAACTCAGAAAACAGACAGTAAATACTATTTTTGCTTTTATTTAATCTAAATAACAGAAAGTAAAAGGAGGGTACAGAGAATTGTGCTTTCTAACTTCATCCATCTCATGCTCATCAAAAGGAATCCACTAACAAGGTTGATCAAGTCTTATTAACAAACTCATTCCGAATAACATGGAACCGAAGAAATTTCGAATAACACTATGTTACCTCAACGAGGCTATGCACATCCCCAATAATAAGAATATCATATCTCTTTTTGACAGTAGGAATAGGAAATTCAAAACCTCCAAATATAATTGATGGAATTTTTCCAATAGAATTGATTTTGTGGACTTGAGGTTGTTTCCTCGGAAAGAGTACCGTATGCTCATTGCCATTAACATGAAAAGTGACATTGCCTTTGTTGCAATCAATAACAGCCCCTGCAGTATTCAAAAAGGGTCTTCCAAGAATAATAGACATATTATCGTCTTCGGGAATATCAAGAATACAAAGTCCGTTAAAATAGTAACGTTCGTAACCACAACAGGCACATCCTCACAAATACCGACAGGTATAGCAGTTGATTTATCAGCCATTTGCAAAGATATTTCAGTAGGTGTCAACTTATTCAAATCAAGTCTACGATATAAAGAGAGAGGCATAACACTAACACCGGCTCCAAGATCACATAAAGCAGTTCTAACATAGTTTCTTTTAATGGAGCATGGTATAGTAGGTACTCCTGGATCTCCAAGTTTCTTTGGTATTCCACCCTTAAAAGTATAATTAGCAAGCATGGTGGAAATTTCAGCTTCCGGTATCTTTCTTTTATTTGTAACAATTTCTTTCATGTACTTAGCATAAGGATTCATTTTGAGCTTATCAGTCAAACACATACGCAAAAAGATAGGTCTAATCATTTCAGCAAAGCGCTCAAAATCCTCATCATCCTTTTTCTTGGATGGTTTGGGAGGAAAAGGCATGGCTTTCTGAACCCATGGTTCTCTTTCTTTACCGTGCTTCCTAGAAACAAAGTCTCTCTTATCATAACGTTGATTCTTTGATTGTGGGTTATCAAGATCAACAGCAGGTTCAATTTCTTCATCATTGTTATTACTAGGTTGAGCATCAACATGAACATCATCATTAACATTATCACTAGGTTCATGTTCATTACCAGATTGTGTTTCAGCATCAGAAATAGAAATATCATTGGGATTCTCAGGTGTGTCTATAACAGGTTCACTAGAAGCATGCAAAGTCCTATCATTTTTCTTTTTCTTCTTCTTAGAAGGACTAGGTGCATCAACATTATTTCTTTGAGAATCCTGCTCAATTCTCTTAGGGTGGCCCTCAGGATACAAAGGTTCCTGAGTCACTTTACCCCCTCTAGTTGCAACTCTAACAGCAAAGTCATTATTCTTACTATTCAATTCGTTGAGCAAATCATTCTGAGCTTTAAGTACTTGTTCTACTTGAGTGGTGACCATAGAAGCATGTTTACTAATGAGTTTAAGTTCACCTTTAACTCTAGACATATAGTCACTCAAGTGTTCAATCATATAAGCATTGCGTTTTAATTCTCTGCCAAAATAAGCATTGAAGTTTTCTTGCTTAACAATAAAGTTATCAAAATCATCCAGACATTGGCTAACAAACTTAGTAGGAGGGATTTCAGCTTTATCATATCTATAGAGAGAGTTTACCTTTACTACCTGTGTCGGGTTATCAAGACCATGTGTTTCTTCAATAGGTGATGAATTAAGACCATGTATTTCTTCAACAGGAGGTAAATTCTTAACATCTTCAGCTTTTATACCCTTTTCTTTCATAAATTTCTTTGCCTCTTGCATATCTTCAAGACCGAGAAATAGAACACCCCTTTTCTTCGGAGTTGGCTTAGGAGTTGGTTCAGGAAGTGTCCAATTATTTTCATTGGTTAACATATTATTCAATAGAATTTCAGCTTGATCAGTAGTTCTTTCCCTGAAAACACAACCAGCACAACTATCCAGGTGGTCTCTGGAAGCATTAGTTAGTCCATTATAAAATATATCAAATATTTCATTTTTCTTGAGAGGATGATCAGGCAAATCATTAAGTAATTGGAGAAGCCTCCCCCAAGCTTGTGGGAGACTCTCTTCTTCAATTTGCGCAAAATTATATATTTCCCTTAAAGCAGCTTGTTTCTTATGAGCAGGGAAATATTTAGCAGAGAAGTAATAAATCATATCCTCGGGACTACGCACACAACCAGGATCAAGAGAATTAAACCATATCTTAGCATCACCCTTTTATGAGAACGGAAATAATTTAAGGATATAATAGTAGCGAGTTTTCTCATCATTAGTGAGCAGGGTGGCTATATCATTTAATTTAGTAAGATGTGCCACAATAGTTTCAGATTCATAGCCATAAAAAGGATCAGATTCAACCAAAGTAATTATCTCAGTATCAACAAAGAAATCATAATCCTTATCAGTAATCAAGATAGGTGAAGTAGCATAAGCAGGATCATATTTCATTCTAGCATTCAGAGTTTTTTCTTTAAGCTTAGCTAATAATTTTTTAAGATCACTTCTATCATTGCAAGCAAGAAAGTCTCTAGCAGTTTCTTCATCCATAACATAACCCTCAGGCACAACAGGTAATTCATATCTAGGGGGAGAATATTCATCATCACTTTCATCAATATTATCAGTTTCAATAATTTCATTCTCTCTAGCCCTAGCAAGTTGTTCATCAAGAAATTCACTAAGTGGCATAGTAGTATCAAGCATAGAAGTAGTTGCATCATAAGTATCATGCATAGCAGAAGTGGCACCATCAATAACATGCGACATATCAGAATTAATAGCAGAAGCAGGTTTAGGTGTCGCAAGTTTACTCAAAACAAAAGGTGAATCAAGTGCAGAGCTAGATGGCAGTTCCTTACCTCCCCTCATAGTTGAGGGATAAATTTTGGTTTTCTCGTCTTTTAAGTTCCTCATAGTGACCAGCAGATATAAATCCCAAGTAACTCAAAGAATAGAGCTATGCTCCCCGGCAACGGCGCCAGGCAATAGTCTTGATAACCCACAAGTATAGGGGATCGCAACAGTTTTCGAGGGTAGAGTATTCAACCCAAATTTATTGATTCGACATAAGGGGAGCCAAGGAATATTTTCAAGTATTAGCAGTTGAGTTGTCAATTCAACCACACATGGATAACTTAATATCTGCAGCAAAGTATTTAGTAGCAAAGTAGTATGGAAGTAACGGTAACGGTGGCAAAAGTAACTGTCGGGGGTTGGGTGCGACATATGCCAAAGGATGGCTTATCATGGTGGGAGCGAGTAGAACGTCGCCAGTGCCCGGAAGCGGGATGAGGCGTAGACACGAACGCCGGCGTACTTTACCCAGGTTTGGGGCTCTCCTAGGAGATAACACCCCTAGTCCTGCTCTGCGGGGTCTCCGCATGATCACTAAGGCACTAGTGGATACAACAGTGCTCCTCGAGCTGTATGCTAGAGGTAGAAGAAGGCAGGCTAGCTCTCTCCTCCCTCTAGGTATGATTCTAGGTCTAACAGGTTGGGAACCCTTTGCATGGGTGCCCTGGGGGGTTTATATAGGCCTACTCCCCAGGGGTACAATGGTAATCTGGCCGGGTGTAGGACCCGGCTGTCAGCGTCTCTGGTCGTCGGCTTCTCCGCCGGCTGCTGGGGCCCGCTGCCTGGTGGGCCCCGCCGACTGGCCTGGTACGGAGCCGATAGGCCGCCTCCACCGCTTGCGGGTCCGGCCGGCTGCTTGTTACTTTAGCCGTAATGCTAATGACGTATGCTCGGTCGGGGAGGCGTGGCTACAGTCCCGCCGCCTGGCGGGAGATCACTGTAGCCAGATCGTGTCTCATCTGGTTAATGGCGCACAGACCCCCAGGGAGGAGTGGGCCGCCTGCTAGAAGCCGGCCTCCCTTGGGTCCGTCTGGTCAGACTTCTGCCGCCTTCCGGGCTCTCGCTGCCTGGTAGGGCCCGCAGCCTGCAGGCCGTACCGACAGACGGCCGTGGGAACAGGGCTCCGTCTGACAGGGGTGACGTCAAGGGTGGAGTGGCAACAGTGTCGCACCGTGCGGGGATCTCCGCCTGTACGGAGCACTGTGGCCGCGCCTGGCCCTGGATACGGGGGTGATGGGCTACACTGTAGCCTCACCCCGTCTTGTCTTCTTAATGAGGGGCGCGGACTTTGAGGTGCTGTGGGCCGCCTGCTAGGAGCGGGCCAGGAGCATGACCGGCTGGTCAAGCAACTGACGGAGCAGGCGGAGCTTCTCCAGAAGGTCCAGAAGGAGGCGGAGGTGAAAGAGTCCAGTCTCCTTGCTGAGTTCGAGATCGAACGCTCCGCCTGGACCGACAAGGAGGCATTGCTGACTGCCGGCTTCAGCAAGATTGAAGACATGGTTGACGGTAAGCTTCCTTCTTTTTTCTTTCTTAGGGTTGCCGGCTGCTGATCAGGCCGGCTTCCAGCCTCTGACTTCTGGCTCTTTTGCTTTCTGTTTGAGCAGACTTCTTCCCTGGTCACTCTAGCACTGCCAACCAGGCCATTGAAGCTCATCGTGAAGAGCAGTGGGCGGAAGGTGCACAGATCACTGCCAACGCCCCCGGACCCTTAGCGAACAGCTTCTCAGCATCCAGGCCCGTCTTCGGCCGGCTCATCGGATGTTGCGCCTTCTTCAGCGTGTCGGGGCCTAGGCGATCTCCGCCCAGTGGCCAGACATGCCGGCTCCGTGCACTCCCGGTCAGACTGCCAACTGGCTGGAGGTGGCGGCCGGCCGTCTTGAGGCTTGGAAGGGTTCCTCGGCCCGGCTGGAGCGCGTCGGGCCTTGGAGTTCGTCAAGGCGTGGTACCCTGGGCTAAACCTAGCCCAGTTGGCCATGTTTCGGCAGGAGGCCCAGTAGGAGCTGGTGGTGGTGGAGCAGGATCTTGTCAGGCGTGCCGCGGCGATCGCCGAGTACACCAACACCAGCGTCTTTGTTCCCGATCTGGCCGAGAAAGGTGCCGAAGCGCCACCGAAGTGGTTCGGGCTGGACCCGGAGGACGACGAGGACTCGGTCGAAGTGATTGATTCCAGCGACGAGGGAGAAGGCGAGGAGGACGAGGAAGGTGAAGAGGAAGCGCCAGAGGTTGAAGCGGACGGACAACCTCAACTCGACCGCGCCTCCAACAACGAGCCACGCACGAGCGAGCCGACTGCTGCTGAAGGCAACCAAGCGGAGACCAGCCGACCGCTCCACCAACCGGCACCACCGACTCCATCGTTCCGCTGGACCCGTCTGCTGCTCCCTAGGCTGCCAATTTATCTTTTGTTTTTACCTGCTTATCAGTCTCAACAAACTTTGTTAACTTCGCGCAATTCCACCCGCGGAGTGTATTTCAAACTTCTGTTGAATGCTGGCCAAGGGCCTTTTGATATGTAAATATGTTTGCCGAGTTCTGTCTTTTCTTGCTTTCTGCTCCTTGGCTTTTTTCCTTTGCCGCCCTCCCTTGGTTGTCGTCTTGCCAGTCAAGCAGCCGCTCTGTGGACTATGGCTGGGTCAAGTACTTAGCCACTTTCGGGAAGGCAAGTACTTAGCCGACTGGAGTGTTAGCAAGTTAAGTATCGGTCGGCCGGCCGGATGCTCAGCAGCCGGCCGATGAGGCGGGAAGCCGGCTTGAACTATGTACATGCTTTTGGGTCCTTAGCCATTTTTCATGTGGGCACCCCTTCCTGCCTTTGACTCCTGCCTATCGGACAGCCGCTCTGCAAGCTGCGCCTTTGGCAGGAGAGGGCTTAGGTGCCAACACATTACTTGTCCGGCTACAGGAAGCACCACATAGTACAAGGCGGCGAGCCCCCGGGCCGACTGGTCGAACCCGGTGCCAGGCGGAATAATGAAATAACACATTCATAGGCATAATACTTATCATGTAGATAAAAGAGGGTAGTCCCCGAGCTCTTCTCGGGGGACCCGGAGTCTTCATACTTAATACAAAAAATAGTGTGGTACATACTGCATCAACTGTAAAATCTTCGAAGGAGATTTGC
Source organism: Triticum aestivum (assembly GCF_018294505.1). NCBI lineage: Eukaryota > Viridiplantae > Streptophyta > Magnoliopsida > Poales > Poaceae > Triticum > Triticum aestivum. The sequence continues at coordinate 292,476,103 of NC_057802.1, read as the reverse complement.
ATTCCATGGCCGCTCTGTCTCCTTGCCGGAGTCGTCTCTCTTGCGTGCTCTGGGCTTCTGAGCATCGATCAGGTAGTAGGAGTCGTTGCCCAAAACTTTGCTGATGATGAAGGGGCCTTCCCAAGGTGCCGAGAGCTTGTGCTGGCCGGCTGTTCGCTGGATCAGCCGGAGCACAAGGTCTCCCTCTTGGAAGGATCTTGGCTTGACCTTCCGGTTGCAGTATTGGCGTAGACTCTGCTGGTAGATGGTGGACCGACTGAGTGCCAACAGCCGGCCCTCTTCCAGCAGATGGACACCGTCTTCTCGTGCTTCTTTTGCCTCTTCCTCGGTGTACATGGTGACTCGGGGGGAGTCGAATTCTATGTCCGTCGGGATGACGGCTTCGGCACCATAGACGAGGAAGAAAGGCGTGAAGCCGCTTGATTTGTTCGGAGTTGTGCGCAACCTCCAGAGAACGGCCGGCAGCTCGTCGAGCCAGCAGCCGGCCGAACGCTCCAGAGGCTCGACCAGTCGGGGCTTGATGCCGGACAAAATGAGGCCGTTTGCTCGTTCCACTTGGCCGTTTGACCGCGGATGGGAAACAGACGCTAAGTCCAGTCGGATGCCCTGCGTCGCGCAGAAACGAGCCAAGGCGCCTTTGGAAAAGTTCGTGCCCTTGTCGGTGATGATGCTGTGTGGTATGCCATACCAAATGGTGATGTCAGCGATGAAAGTCACAGCAGTCGGACCATTCAACTTCTTAATTGGCTTTGCTTCTATCCACTTGGTGAATTTGTCCACAGCGACAAGCAGATGAGTCATGCTGTCGCGTGCTATCTTGAATGGTCCCACCATGTCCAGCCCCCAAACTGCAAAGGGCCAGGCAATGGGAATGGTCTTGAGTGCAGAAGCCGGCAAATGTGGCTTGGAGCGAAACTTCTGGCACCCTTTACACTTCTGGACCAAGTCTTTGGCATCTTCTAGAGCAGTCGGCCAGAAAAAACCATGGCGGAAAGCTTTGGCAACGAGTGATCTTGAAGCTGTGTGGTGACCACACTCGCCTTGGTGGATATCTTTGAGGATTGCTTGGCCTTGCTCCGGCTCCACGCAGCGCTGGTACACACCAGTGACACTGCACCTCACAAGTTCTCTGTTGACAATGGTGTACGCTATTGCCCGACGTTGCACTTGTCGGGCCGAGATCTCATCAGTCTGCAGCTCTTTGTTCACCAGAAAGTTGAGGATGGGCTGCGCCCATGAAGGTGCGGCTATTTCTTCGACTGCCAGAACTGCAACTTGCACGAGGGCGGTTGGGCTGGGAGGCGGTGGGTTGGAGTTGACTGCCGCGTGCTGTGCCCATGAAGTCCCCGGGCCGACTGCTGCAGTCCCCAGGCCGGGTACTGAAGTCCCCGATGTCGGTGTCAAAACCGGCGGATCTCGGGTAGGGGGTCCCGAACTGTGTGTCTAAGTCGGATGGTAACAGGAGGCGGCGGACACAATGTTTACCCAGGTTCGGGCCCTCTCAATGGAGGCAATACCCTACTTCCTGCTTGATTGATCTTGATGATATGAGTATTACAAGAGTTGATCTACCACGAGATCGTAGAGGCTAAACCCTAGAAGCTAGCCTATGATTATGATTGTCGTTGTCCTACGGACTAAACCCTCCGGTTTATATAGACACCGGAGGGGGCTAGGGTTACACAGAGTCGGTTACAAGGAAGGAGATCTACATATTCGAATTGCCAAGCTTGCCTTCCACGCAAAGGAGAGTCCCATCCGGACATGGGACGAAGTCTTCAATCTTGTACCTTCATAGTCCAACAGTCCAGCTAAAGCATATAGTCTGGCTGTGCGAGGAACCCCTAATCCAGGACTCCCTCAGTAGCCCCTAAACCAGGCTTCAATGACGATGAGTCCGGCGCGCAGATTGTCTTCGACATTGCAAGGCGGGTTCTTCCTCCGAATACTCCATAGAAGGTTTTGAACAAAAGGATCGTCTCCGGCTCTGCAAAACAAATTCCACATACCACCATAGAGAGCATAATATTTCCACAAATCTAATCTGCCGACAACTTTTCATAGCATGACATCCTGCCGTGGTCCGGTCATTACGAACTGTTTTTCCCAGCCTGCCACTGCACGTGTTGCGAGGCAGTTTTATTGGCACTTCTTGTCGAAGCAGAGATCGTGTTCCCCTTATTGCGGGATTCTCATCAATACGGGTGTGGGTAACCCAATCGTGCCCGCTGGTATGACTCCTCGATTTTAGGCAAGTTCCAGACGGCCACGGGGAGGACGCTTGATATTCACCCTCTTTATAAAGGGGCCAAGGCCTGTCCTTTTCTTCTCGCGCTCGATCCTTCCCTTCCCCCACCTCGAATTCCAACACTCAAGGCTCAGGCTAAGCGCTTCGGACCTTCAATCATGTCCGGATCCAACCTTCAAGGCCGGTGGATGGCCTCCTCTATCACAGAGGAGGACATCAAGAAGCTAAGAGAAGCCAGGTATCTGACCGCCGAAATCTCGCACAGGCTTCCTGTGCAAGGGCAGGTCATCCCCACTCCCGAACCCAACGAGAGTGTCGTATTTGTTTCCCACTTCTTCCGAGGGGTAGGCTTTAGTCTTGATCCCTTTGCTAGAGGGCTTATGTTCTATTACGGGCTCGATTTCCATGATCTGGCTCCGGATTCCATCCTTCACATCTCGTCGTTCATCGTCGTGTGTGAGGCCTTCCTCCGCATCACCCCACACTTCGGCTTATGGCTCAAGACCTTCAATGTGAAGCCGAAGATGATCGATGGGCAACACACAGAATGCGGAGGTGCCATAATAAGCAAAGGCTCCGATGCTCCGTGGCCAAAGGGTTCCTTCCCGAAGATGTCCAACTTATGGCAGCGGGAGTGGTTTTACATCACGGCTCCCCGAAGTACTAAGTGGGCAGCTGCCCCCGCCTTCCATTCAGCCCCTCCGCCACAACTGGCGTCATGGGTCAACAAGGGGTTGGACTGGGGGCCGGTTAATGACGTGCCGACATTGCAAAGTCGCATCCGAGATCTCCTCAAGAGAGATGTCAGCCTTGTCAAGGTAATGCAAGTCATGCTAGTTCGTCAGGTCCTGCCATGCCAACGTCGTCCTCTCCGTATGTGGGAGTTCAACCCAGAAGGACCGCGAACTATTCAGCAATTCTTTGGCATGACGCTCGAAGGGGTGTATGGATTGTTCTTCGGATCACGAATAAAGTATCCGGACACCACCGAGGATGCGGGGTCTAAACTGCAATCGTCCAGATACCCATGTAAGTAATTCCGCGGCCGAACACGCTGTCTTTTTATTTATCACAACATCATCCTGAAAAGTCGCTCTTTGACCAGGACTGGATAAAAAAGGCGAAGATGACCAGGTGTTCGGCCCCCCTTCCCGAAGGCTCACTGGATCCTGTACTAGCCAGGATGCTTGAGCATGCACCTTATCAAGTGCCATCAGAGGAAGATAAAGGGAGGAATAAACAAGCCGAAAGCGGGCCTCACGCATTACTCATCCAAATCGGGGGAATTAGTGTCTCCGCGAAGGAGGATAACCGGGGAGAAGAATCTGAAATTCCCTCTCCCCGAGGAAGGAAAAGGGGCGCCTCTGAAGACTTGGAAACAAGGGTTTCCAAACGAGGGGAGAAACCTTCGCCAGGGGGCCCTGCCCCGGAGGGCATCCTTACCGAACAGTGCCCGCAAGGGGATCAGCCCTCCACCGAGCTGTAAGTGAACAAGAGTACTTTTGGTAAATATATCCTGCTTCCTCTCCGAGGACAATAACCGAGACGTATGTCTTGCAGTTCGGATCGTAGCCCTTCTCGACAGAGTTCGTCTTCGGGGGATCTTCTTCCGGAGATGATGGAGAGCGAAACGCCTCTCCCTGTCTCCCTGCCTCATGAGGCGGACGACCCTGAGGTGTCGTCACGGAGGATTTCTCCTGATCCGCCAAGGCCGGAAGGTAACCCTTCGGCCACCCGAAGTCCGGAGGATTCGACTCCTAAGGAGAGCAACAGAAAGAGTCCGGGACTGTCCCGTGCACAACCGGACGTACTGATGGGTCTTCTGGAGCAAGCGGCTATCTCAGAGGCGCATCGTACTTTAATGGGTACGGTGGTTGAGAGGATTTCATCCGCCAAAAGTGGGTTGCATGAAGCTTTTATGAGCCTTCTAAAAGGCTTTGAGGTACGCAAAGTAATATATATTTTGACGGTACCGCACACGCTAGGTGTGCCCTATACAAATAGTAGCCCTTGAGACTCTGGTTGCTGTCCAAAGGCGGCAAACAGAGGATCATAGTCCCAGGTAATGATCATGCTGCTTTCATGTGCAGGCGGCTGAGGGTCCGGTGGCTGGCCGGACTGGTGAGTTTGCCGAACTGAAGCGACAACTTGATGCGGCAGATGCCGACATCGTGATTGTAAACAAGCCGCTTGACGAGGCACAGGGTATGTATTCTCCGGTGGTTAACAGATATTAAGAGGAGCATGATGCCAGTATCTATAATATGCTGTGACTGCAGATGGAGCTGCCGCCGTGGAGACCCTTCGGGCGGAGCTTGCCCGAGCCAAGGAACAAGCTAGGAGAAGTGATGCGGCCGCCCTAAAGGCGGTCGAAGAATTAAGAGCTGAACAGGCTGCTCATCGCCAGAGCGAAGATAAAATAGCCAAGATGGTTGTTGAGCCGAAGGATGCCGCTGACCAGTATGAGCTTCTTGAAAAGGAAAGCCAAGCGAAAGCGGTGGACCTGAAGAAAGCCATGGTAGCAGCCAAGGAGACCCGCTCTAAAATCAGAGCGGCGAAGGAGGAGCTTCATCAAGCCGGAGATATCACGGCTGGGAAGCCCTTTTTGTTGCGAACGAAGTTCGGAGATCCGAAGTATGCCCCTCTGGATCAATTATGGAGTACCGCAGACGCGTACTTGGATTTGGCAACGAGTGCTGCTGATGCGACTGAGTTTTTCAAAGATCAATAAGATCACGAAGTGGAAAAGTTGTTCTGGTCGTAGTTCAGTGCTCCAACGCGTCCGCTGTTGTTAAATGAGCAAATGGCCGAGTGGGCTGAGCTCCATTGGTTGTCCGGGCTTGCCATGAGGTCTGTCGTGGATCATCTTTGGCCGGAAGGACCAAGGCCGAATAGTTATTTTGGTTTAGTGCAACGATTCCTTGGTGCTGTGCCGCATATCGACGCTGTAAAGAGGTCGGCGTGCATAGAGGGTGCGCGGATGGCTCTTGCCCGTGTTAAGACATACTGGGCAGAGATGGAGGCCACCGCTATTGCAACCCAGGATCCAGCCGTAGGCCAGATTTCGGCCGAGCACTATTTGGAAGAGGTCCTAGAAGGTGCTCGTTTAATAGAGGCTCAGTGCTCGAAGAGTATTATGTTCGAGTGACATGTATCCCAATTGTAAAAACAATGCTATTTGGATTATAAAGGCTGTGTTTATACTTTTGCCTGAAAGTATTATGATGCCTCCTGTGCGGCCGTTGATGTATGTATATAACCTGAAAGTTTGCAGTCGTCGGCTTCAGCCCCCACGCATATAATGCGGGGGTGTTCGGAAAAGCGCGTGTTCACACTTGATCCAATGTCTTGGTCCATTAAGGAGGTGATAGCGCGGCAAACAAGGCAATCGGACTATATTGCTTTAACACTTTCACTTAGCCATAGGAGTTTGACGGTGGGGCTACTACATAGCCCCTGGTACTTCTGCGCTTATCCGAATACGATGCGCGTACGTACATGACCAGGAAACCGGTCCTTCGTTAATGCGGAGGAATCGCGAAGATCCCGTTGAGTCCTCGAGTGGTTGACCAGTCTCGCGCTTTATCATGACAGTCAGTTTTCGGCTTTCTCTACTGAGGTGCTCATCCAGATGAACCAGGGCACAATCGCAGTAGTTCTCCCGGTGCCACCTTAGCCGATAGAGCGGAACGTAAGGTAGCAAAACACGGGAGCCGGGCAAACCCAACTTTTGACAAAAGACATGATTCGGAGCTGATGCATATAAGGCCAAACTCGCGACGCCGAACACTCCCTAAGGTATTCGGTCTTTGCAACATACAACGGGCTGAGTAACGCCCTTGATAATGAACCCTGAATTTCCAGGTACGTGCATTAGTCTGACGTGGCGAAATTCCAATAACGCCAGCATCCCTCTCGGTTGTGTTGAGTATCCGGAGGGTGTGAAGCAACAAGAGAAAGTAAGAAAGATTTACACAGGGTCTTAATCTAGAAAGAAACCTTTGAGCGGGGCCCTGCTGCACATCTGCGCCTGTGTCTCCGTTGTGCCGTATCCTGGAAGGGTGTGGCACGATTATCATCTGTAAAAGAGAAAAACTCAGGTGAAAGTCTTCATGTGAAAAATTGGTTATTCTTAATAAACCATTAAAATTCAATCTAAGTAAGGTCCAGCCGAACTGTAGTTCTTTTTACATGCGGGAAGTCCTAGCACCACCTATGGGGGTATATCCATCGACCCAATCTTAGGTTTATCTGAGCTGTTACAGCCAGTGGTGCGCCGGACTCGTTTAGCCATGTCCGCGGTCTTGACGACCGATCATTTATTCTGGTTGGAGAGGCCGTTCAGCGTTCGGCTGCTAAAGCCGCCACACCTTCTTCCGCACGTAAGGAACGCTCTTTGTTTCCGCTAACTATGATGATGCCACGTGGACCGGGCATCTTAAGCTTGAGATAAGCATAATGCGGTATTGCATTAAAACGAGCAAAGGTTGTTCTTCCGAGTAGTGCTTGATAGCCGCTTTGGAATGGAGCAATGTCGAAGGTTAACTTTTCACTTCGGAAGTTGTCGGGAGAACCTAATATAACCTCTAGTACTAGAGAGCTCGTGCAGCGGGCCTCTGGGCCTGGTATTACTCCTTTAAAGGTAGTATTGCTTTGGCTGATTCTTGTCGGGTCTATCCCCATTTTGTGGATTGTGTCCTGATATATCAGACTAAGACTACTGCCGCCGTCCATAAGGACTCGGGTGAGATGGTATCCGTTGTTATTGGGTCTAGTACCAAGGCAGCCGATCCTCCGTGCCGGATACTAGTCGGTTGATCCGTGCGATCAAAAGTGATCGGACAGGCCGACCAAGGGTTGAACTTGGGGGTGACGCGCTCCACAGCGCATACGTCTCGGAGTGCGTGTTTGCTCCTCCTCTTCATTACGTGAATCGTGTTCACTGTTTTGACCTCTGGTGGGAATTTTTTCTGTCCCCCAGTGTTTGGATGCCGAGGCTCATCCTCGTCTTCACTTGGTGTCTCCCTCCCCTTGTGTTCGGCGTTTAGCTTGCCGGCCTGCTTGAAGACCCAGCATTCTCTGTTGGTGTGATTTGCAGGTTTGTCGGAGGTGCCATGAATCTGACATAATCTGTCTAGAATCTTGTTTAGGCTGGACGGTCCATCTCGGCTGCCTTATAATGGCTTTTTCCGTTGACCGGGTCATGAGCCCCGGAATCCGGCGTTTACCGCCGTGTTGTCTGGGCTGTCTTCATTGTTTCGACGCTTGCTTTTGTTGCGTCGTGGTTTTCCATTACCATCCCTGACTTCGGATGTGCCTGGGTCGCTGGTGCCGCTACGGGCCAGCCAACTATCTTCGCCCGCGCAAAAGCGGGTCATAAGTCTTGTTAGGGCTGCCATTGTCCTCGGTTTTGCCTGGCCGAGGTGTCTGGCGAGCCATTCGTCCCGGACACTGTGTTTGAAAGCCGCTAAGGCTTCGGCGTTCGGGCAGTCGACAATTTGATTCTTCTTAGTGAGGAATCTGTTCCAAAGCTTTCGGGCTGACTCTCCGGGCTGTTGAATTATATGACTTAAATCGTCTGCATCCGGAGGTCGGACATAAGTCCCTTGAAAATTAGCCCTAAAAGCATCCTCAAGCTCTTCCCACCTTCCAATTTGAGTTTTCGGGGAGGCTCTTCAGCCAATGCCGAGCTAGTCCTTTCAACTTGAGGGGCAAGTATTTGAAAGCGTGGAGATCATCTCCACGAGCCATATGGATATGAAGGATAAAGTCCTCGATCCAGACCCCAGGTTCTGTCATTCTGTCGTACGCCTCTATGTTCACGGGTTTGAATCCCTCTAGAATTTCGTGATCCAGCACCTCATCGGTGAAGCATAGGGGGTGCGCGGCACCCCTGTACTTGGATGTGTCATGGCATTCTGACGGTTGCAGTGTTCGGTTTTGCTTCTGTGCCAGAGCGCGCTTCCTAGATCCGTAGATGGATCAGGTCATACCGGCTTTCTGGTGCAAGTCCTCATGTAAATCATGTGCCTTATGTGCGACATCGTTAGCCGCCCTATCGCGGCCACGGGGTGGTCGATCCGGCTGATCGGCCATTTTATTTTTCGGCTGTATAGGCTCTAAAGCCTCGTCCTCGAATTCAGGCAACAGCTTGCGCTTTGGATAGCTCTTCGTGTGGCGACTGCCACCGTACTTTTCTTCAGTGTCAAGCACTTTGTTCCATCTGCTGTTGAGTGTATTTTGCATGGCCTTAAGCCTTTGCTTCTGCTTCTTTAGACTCCTCGCGGTGGCAATAAGCCTTCTATGGAGGTTTTCTTGCTCCAAGTGCCTTTCCGGGATGATGTGTGCATCGTCGTCCGGACTGTTCTCCTCTCCGGAGGCAGGTTGATTAGCTTTACCCTCGGCGTCATCGTGATCGGACAGCGGCTCCGTACTATGTTCTCCGTCCGCTGGTTCATCCTGCTCTGTCGCTGGGTCCATGTGGTCATCGTTTCCTCTGGAGTCAACCAGGGTATTATTCATTCTTGCGCTGTTATCGCTGTTTTTGCCGAGGCGGGGGGTTTGGAGCGGCGCCTACACCGTCGCTTTGGTTGCTTCTCGAGGGAACTATCCTTCGCTGCATCCTTCCGTTCCTTGTCATTGTTTTCTTTGGGGGTGTCCACCATGTATATATCATATGATGAGGTGGCAGTCCAGCGCCCTGTGGGCGGTGGTTCCTGTTCTTCTCCTGCATCGTCGTCCATACCGTCGATGTCTTCGGAGTCGAAATCAAGCATGTCGGTTAAATCGTCGACATTGGCTATTATGTGGGTGGTGGGTGGGGACCGAATTTCTTCGTCGTCCGCTTCCCACTCGAGCCGGACATAGTTCGGCCGAGGGTCTGCTGACAAGGAGAGAGACTTTAAAGAATCTAGCATGTCGCCCAAGGGCGAGTGCTGGAAAATATCTGCGGAGGTAAACTCCATGATCGGTGCCCAATCAGATCCAATAGGCACGGAAGCAGACGGTTTGGAGCCCGTGGCCGGGGACGAATCCAAGGGTCCGGCAACACAGGTCTCGTAAGAGGTGAAGTCAGTATTCGACTTTGTCGCTGCTGAGTGTGCGGCCTCCGTGCCGGGGTCCATCCACCCATCCTCGGACGGCGCAATCTGCTCCGCATTGAGGGCCGGAGTAGCCATAGGTGTGATCTCCCGAACATCGTCCGACGACAAAGCTAAGTCATGCTCGTCGTGACTGTGCGGCGCACCTGACATAGGCTCGAATCCGTCAAAGATCAAGTCTCCGCGGATGTCGGCAGTATAGATTAAGTTTCCGAACCTGACCTGACGGCTAGGGGCATAGCTCTCGATCTGCTCTAGATGGCCAAGCTGTTGGCCCGCAGTACAAAGCCGCCGAATACGAAGATCTGTCCGGGGAGAAAAACCTCACCCTGGATCGCATCGTTGGCGATGATCGAAGGAGCCATCAAGCCTTATGGTGACGGCACGGTGGAACTCTCAATGAAAGCACCAATGTCGGTGTCAAAACCGGCGGATCTCGGGTAGGGGGTCCCAAACTGTGCGTCTAAGGCGGATGGTAACAGGAGGCGGGGGACACAATGTTTACCCAGGTTCGGGCCCTCTCGATGGAGGTAATACCCTACTTCCTGCTTGATTGATCTTTATGATATGAGTATTACAAGAGTTGATCTACCACGAGATCGTAGAGGCTAAACCCTAGAAGCTAGCCTATGATTATGATTGTCGTTGTCCTACGGGCTAAACCCTCCGGTTTATATAGACACCGGAGGGGGCTAGGGTTACACAGAGTCGGTTACAAGGGAGGAGATCTACATATCCGAATTGCCAAGCTTGCCTTCCACGCAAAGGAGAGTCCCATCCGGACACGGGACGAAGTCTTCAATCTTGTATCTTCATAGTCCAACAGTCCGGCTAAAGCATATAGTCCGGCTGTCCGAGGACCCCCTAATCCAGGACTCCCTCACCCGGGCCGGGTGCGACTGCTACCGCCCCTGAGCCGCCTGCCGAAGTCCCCGTGCCAGCTGCTGGGGTCCCCGTGCCGGCTGCTGGGGTTCTCAAGTCGGATCCGACTATTTCGAGAGGAGCCGGCACGAAGATGGAGTCTGATTATGGTGACGGCTTGACAGACGGCTTGAGGAGGCGTTGCAAGGTGACGCCGGCTGGTATTGCTTGCCGAGTAGAGCCGATCCGTGCCAGAGCATCAACTTGCTCGTTGTCATTTCTTGGCACATGGAGGAACTCACACCCTTCAAAGTATCCACTGAGTTGCTGGACGAGGAAGCGGTAGCTTGCCATATTTGCATCTTTGGCGTCCCAGTCGCCTAACGACTGCTGGACCACTAAGTCGGAGTTTCCATAGCACAGGATCCGGCAAATGCCGAGTTCCTTGGCAAGCCGGAGCCCGTGTATGAGTGCTTTGTATTCAGCTACGTTGTTGGAGGCGGCAAAGTGGACTTGCAACACATATCTGAGCTTGTCGCCTTTGGGAGAGGTGAGGGCGATGCTGGCTCCCAAACCGGTGCGCATCTTGGAACCATCAAAGTGCATCCGCCAATGGGTGGAGTCCGGCGCTGGCGGCAGGTACTGGGTCTCGGCCCAGTCAATGAGGAAGTCGGCCAGTGCTTGTGACTTGATGGCGGTGCGAGGCTGGTAGTAGATGGTGTAGGGGGCCAAATCTATGGCCCATTTGGCCACTCGGCCTGAAGCATCTCAGCTTCCAATGATCTCAGCAAGAGGAGCAGTGTAGACAATAGTGATTGGGTGCTCTTGAAAGTATGGCTTCAGCTTCTTGGCGGCGAAGTGCACGCCGTAGCAGATCTTCTGATAGTGGGGTAGTTCTGCTTGGAGGCAGACAACACTTCACTCAGGTAATACACCGGCCTCTGGACTGGTAGTGCCTTGCCGTCTTCCTTGCGCTCCACAACTATGACTGTGCTGACCACCCGGCTGGTGGCGGCGATGTAAAGAAGCATGGGCTCCTTAGCAGCCGGAGCCGCTAGGACAGGCGGAGTGGTCAACATCTTCTTGAGCTGGAGAAAAGCTTCGTCCGCCTTGTCGTTCCACTCGAAAAAAGTGGTCTTCTTCATAAGATGGTACAGGGGAAGAGCCTTCTCGCCCAACCGACTGATGAAACGGCTGATGGATGCCAAGCAGCCGGTGAATTTTTGCACATCCAGCAGTCGGGTGGGTACCTCCATCCTCTCGATGGCCTTGATCTTCACAGGGTTGCACTCTATGCTGCGCTCTGAGACCAGGAAGACAAGGAGCTGGCCAGCTGGTACTCCAAAGACACATTTCTTCAGGTTGAGCTTGATCTGAAAGCGGCGCAAATATTCAAAGGTCTCCTTGAGGTCTTCTAGCAGCGTGCCACGCTTCTCCGTCTTCACCACAACGTCGTCCACATAGACGTGGGCATTTCTGCCGAGTTGCTTGAGGAGACACTTCTGCATGCAACGCTGAAACGTGGCGCCGACGTTTCTCAAGCCGAACGTCATGGTCAGGTAGCAGAAGGCTTCGAATGGCATGATGAAGGCGGTCTTCAGCCTGTCGGCTGGGTTCAGCTTGATCTGATGATACCCTGAGTATGCATCCAGAAAACTCAACAGCTCGCATCTGGCTATGGAGTCTATCACTTGGTCGATTCTTGGCAAAGCAAATGGGTCTTTGGGGCAAGCTTTGTTGAGGCTGGTATAATCAATACACATGCGCCACTGCTTATTCTTCTTCAGTACAAGGACAGGGTTGGCTAACCATTCTGGGAAGAACACTTCCATAATGAAGCCGGCTGCTAGAAGCCGGGCTATCTCTTCTCCAACGACTCTTCTTTTCTTTTCTGACACGCGACGCAAGGGCTGCCTGACCGTCTTGACATCAGGTCAGACATGTAGCTTGTGCTCGGCGAAATCCGTCGGAACACCCGGCATGTCCTTGGGAGACCATGCAAAGCTGTCCCGATTCTCACGGAGGAAATCGACGAGCTTGCTTTCCTATTTGCTGTCAAGGTTTGCACCTATGACGGCGTGCCTCTCCTGGTGCTCCGGGTCCAAGGGTATCTTCTTTGTTTCTTTGGCCGGCTTGAACGAGCCCTCAGCTTCCGACTCCTTGGGGTTGGGCGACATTTCCGGCTGCTTGCATGACATTGCCACAACCCGTTCAAGGAGCCGCTTCTCCGCCGCGATCACGAGGGACTCGGCTAGCCGGCTGCTGTCTGCTGCACAGGCGGACGACTTCTTGTAGTCCCCTGCTATGGTCAGGATTCCCTTGGAGCTCGGCATCTTCTTCTTGAGGTAAGCATAGTGGGGGACCGCCATGAACTTGGCCAGAGCAGGCCGGCCAAGTAGCGCATGATAGGGGCTCTCAAGGTCCACCACCTCAAACCATACTGGCTCTCGTCGGAAGTGATCTTTGTCTCCGAAGGGACATCTATCTGAGTCTTGCCGATTGGTGAGCACGAAAGGCCAGGAACTATGCCATGGAATACAGTCCGACTAGGCTGAAGCTGCCTCTGCTTGATTCCCAACTTCTCCATAGTGTCTCGGTATAGGATGTTGATGCTGCTGCCGCCATCTATCAGAACTCGGGAGAAGCGAGCAACCCACCTCTCTGTTGCGAAGGTGGCATCCAAGACCAGGGCATAAGAACCAGGAGAGGGCATCACTTCCGGGTGGTCAGCTCTGCACCAGCTGATGGGCTTCTCAGACCAATGCATGAACTCGGGGGTCTCTAATGCCACTGCATTTACTTCTTGTTGCCTCTGCCATCTGTTGTGCTTATCGTCGGCCACTCTGGTGAACACGACATAGGCTCCATGCTCTTCAGGGTATTCATCTTGTATTGCACCGACTAGCCAAACCGCCGGCTGCTGGGGAGGGGGAGGCGGCGCGCCGGCAGGCGGAGGAGGCTGGAGTCCATCTCCTTGGCGATCCTGGTGAGCCAGTGGCATTTCCGGGTGGTATGGTTGGACGGCTTCGTGCCGCTGTGAAACTTGCAGGGCGCATCGAGAGTCTATTCGTACGAGAAGGCGTGCAACTAGTTGGGCTTGCCGCCCTTCTGAAGCTTGGGAGGAGTCTGCCCTTCCGGCTGTTGATCTTCAACTGTCGCCACCTGCCGGCTTGTGGAAACCAGCTACGTGGCCTTGCGCTTATTGTCATTCTGTTGCTGACGCCGACTGGTGTCACCAGCCGGTGTCCAAGGAGCTTGAGGGGCCACCTTGCAAGATGCATCAACTTGAATCTCCGCCTTCATGGAGGAGTCGACCGTGGCGTATTTGTCTGCTATGATCAGTAGCTCATCGAGGGTCGCCGGCTCGTCGCAGAGAAGCTGGTGCTTGAGGAGGGTGCCTTCTCGGCACCCGGCAGTGAAGTATTTGATGGCCTGCACCTCGTGCACGCCCTCACAAGAGTTGCGCAGCTCGGCCCAGCGCGTGAGGTAATCGCGAGTTGACTCGTTGGGGCCTTGGACGCACAAGGAGAGCTGGCGAGGCTTGGGCGGCCGCTTGTATGTGCTGGTGAAGTTGCGAATTAAGGCTTCGGTGAAATCAACCCAGCTGTTGATGCTGCGGGGCTTCAGGCTGTTCAGCCATGTCCGGGCCGTGCCCTGGAGCATGATCGGAACCTACTTCACAGCAACTCGCTTGTTGCCATTTGTTATGCTGACGGCCGTGGAGTAGTCGACCAGCCAGTCCTCCGGCTTCACGGAGCCGGTGTATTTGGGCGTATCTCTTGGGAGCGTGAACCCTTTGGGAAAGGGCTCATCTCGGATGCGGAGGCCAAAGCAAGGCGGACCGAATGCGTCCTCTTCTTCTAGCGCTAGGGACCGGTTGAGGCGGTCGATTCGGTGGGGGGGCATCATTCTCTCCGATTCCTTCCCGGCGGCCAACGCAATCGCCGAGCGTTGGGTGATCAACAGGCGGAGGGGAAGCGCGCCTCTCCCTGCGGGAAGGAGGGGGAGGCGGACAGTCATCTCGTCGTTGCACTGCTCTTGGGCGGCCGTCTTGGTCGCGCTCAATGGTGATGCGAGTCCGGCTGCGGCTGGCAGCCGGCTCCTTGTCTCTTCTATCGCGGATGCCACCAGTCGGCGTCCGAGATGCCGCGCCTTGATCTGGGCGAGGAGGCGGGTCGTCGTTTCGTCGGTTGGGCGCCTTAGTGCGGCAGCCGGCTTCGTGCTGCTCGGCAGCCGCGTCAAGGAGCTGCTGGACGCGCTCCATCATGTGGCAACACTCGTCGCCCTCGAGCTTGTCTAGCTCGTCTGCTGCCGCCTGGGCCGCTCGTATGTTCTCCGTGGGCGTGGCGTAGACAGAGCGATCTACCCCGAACATGCTGGCAATGGCCGCTCCGCGCTGCTGGATCGTGCCAATGCAGCTAGGCCCACCAGGAGCCGGCGTGCCACCAACGGCGCGGTCTATCTCGCGCTGGTAGGCCTCCGAAAGGCGTCTCATGCTGGCCAGCCTATTGGCGCTTTCGACGAGCTGGATGCGGCGCGCTGTCGGTGTCAAAACCGGCGGATCTCGGGTAGGGGATCCCGAACTGTGCGTCTAAGGTCGATGGTTGCAGGAGACGGGGGACACGATGTTTACCCAGGTTCGTGCCCTCTCTACGGAGGTAATACCCTACTTCCTGCTTGATTGATCTTGATGAATATGAGTATTACAAGAGTTGATCTACCACGAGATCGTAATGGCTAAACCCTAGAAGTCTAGCCTGTATGACTCTGGTAATGAGTATGTCCTATCCGGACTTCGCTGTCCGGTTTATATAGACACCGGAGGGATCTAGGGTTACATAGAGTCGGTTACATAAGAAGGAATCTTCACGGCTGGTCGCCAAGCTTGCCTTCCACGCCAGGGAGAGTCCAATCCGGACACGGGTACAATCTTCGGCCTTCATGTCTTCACAGCCCGTCAGTCCGGCCCATGGATAACAGGCCGGACGCCTGTGGACCCCTTAGTCCAGGACTCCCTCAATAGCCCCTGAATTTGAATTCAACGACGAGGATTCCGGCGCGCAGATTGTCTTCGGCATTGCAAGGCGGGTTCCCTTCTTTCCGAACTCCAAGATAGTCTTTGGACGCAATGATAGTATCCGGACCTGTTGCACACACCATACACAACCGCAGAGAGAATATAATTTTACACGAGTTCCATCCGCTGACAACTTTTTGTAGAACGACATTACGTCTGACCGGTCATAATTCCAAACCATTTTTGTGTTTGACGCCCCACGTCCCGAGACGCGGTTGCCATTGGCACGTCTTGTCAAAGCAGAGATCGTGTCCCCTGATCGCGGGATTCTCATCAATGCGGGCATGGGTAACCCAATCGTGCCGTTTATACAGCCCTTTGGAATAGGCGAGTTTTTAGGGCGAGTGGGGAGGCGCTTGATATTCACAGCCTTTATAAGGGGATAAGGATTCCCTGCCTTCACCCACACCCTTTCTCTCCTTCAGTCCTTCCGTCCTTGAGCTCCAGCGCCCAAGCTTTAGCTTTTCCTCGTTCGAGAAAGCACTCCAAACATGTCCGGATCTGGAGCTGAGGCAAGTGGATGGCCTCCTCCGTTAAGAAGAAGGATATCACGGAGCTCCGGGAGGCCAGATATTTGGCCAAGGAGATTGCTCATCGACTCCCGGCAAAAGGGCAAATTGTCCCCACTCCCGAGCCCCATGAGAGGGTTGTGTTTCTCACACACTTTGTCCGCGGGCTGGGATTCCCTCTTCACCCATTCGTCCGCGGATTGATGTTTATGGGCTGGACTTCCATGACCTAGCCCCTAACTTTATTCTCAACCTCACGGCATTCATTGTCGTGTGTGAGGCCTTTCTCCGCATCCCACCTCATTTTGGCCTATGGCTGAAGACTTTCAACGTGAAGCCGAAGGTGGTGACCGGTCAACAAGCAGAGTGCGGAGGCACCATGGTGGGCAAGATGCCTAATGTTACCTAGCGCGAAGGCTCCTTCACGGAGACGGTGACGGGGTGGCAATCAGGGTGGTTCTACATCACCGAGCCACACGACGCTGACTGGGCGGCGGCCCCCGAATTCCGATCCGGAACCCCGATGCGGCTCACCTCCTGGCAAGAGAAGGGCCTAACCTGGGGTCCCTTGGACGAGCTGACTGGGCTCCAGACGTGCATCCAGAACATGATAGACAGGAAAATCAAGCTTGTCAACGTGATCCAGGTCGTGCTCATTCGCCGGGTTCTTCCGTGCCAACGCCGGACTTGCTATCTGTGGGAGTATGATCCGGCCAAGCACCAGACGCTACTAGAGCTCTTCGACACGTTGCACGAAGACATCTAGAAAGTGCTCTTCAAGGCCGGCGAGACACCACCGCCCACGACCGAGGATCGCGGGATCAGCCTAAAATGTCAGGCTAATTCGGTAAGTTGTTTCAAGTTTTCAAGGCATACCCTTTACTAGCATATTTTGAGGAAAAAGCCTAAGCCTTCCTATTCATGTTTTTAGGCTTGGATCAAGGTAGCAGGAGGGATTAACTGTCCAGCTCCGCTGCCCGAAGACCCGAATTTTCATTATTGACAAAAATGCTGTTCCCGGCACCTTATGAGGTGCCGGAGAAGACGACCAAGAAAGCGGCCAAGGGGGCCCGAAGGGGCCTTCGCCGAAAAGGCGCTCCAGACGTGATGTCCGAAGATGAAACTCGCTCTTCGTCCGCCAAGGACGATGACGAGGAGGAGGGAGAAGAAGATGACTCCCCACCTGAGGTGGGGAGGAAGAAAAGAACGGCCTCCACGCATCTGGAGGTGATGGCACCCAAGAGGGGAAAAGGCTTCCCCGCGGATAACTCCGCGTGGGATGTCGATATCAGTCCGGAGCGGCCTTCCCGGGCCAAGCCTCAGGCCGCATCGTAAGTATTAAACATTTTTATGCACGCCCGAACATCCGTCCTTTCCGCCTTGCAATATTGATATGTTTGAATCATGTTATCGTAGTCCAGCTCGGGACTGTTCTCCGCGATCTTCATCAGAAGGTTTGCTAGACCCCAAGGAGAGGGCCAGCATGTCACCACCGCCCGCTTACTCCCCTTCGGCCAAGGGTGATGACGAGGAAGCGCCCCAAAGGGCCTCCTCGGACCGGGGGAAAGCTCCGGAGGTCGTCAGGGTGGCGCCCCAGGATGACTCCTAGGCCGCCGGATATATGGGGGAAAAAGCCCCTGCGGAGACGGACGGTGCAGGCCGAGTTCTACTCGATCCTCAGCCGGATTCTATTCCGGAGACCTATACGGCTCCGGAATCCGGCAAACGGCTTTTCCCAACAAGAGGGGGTGTGCAACCGGTGACCTCTGTCCAACCGGAGGCACCGGATCGTCTACTGGAAGCGCTACAAGGCTCCTCCATTGTGGATGAGCACCGTGCCCATATGGGTACGGTGATTGAAAGGGTTCAGTCCGCCAAAAACGGACTGACCGAAGCCTGTGCTAGCCTTCTATCAGGTTTTGAGGTGAGTTATGTAATTGTAAGGAAAATATGACAGAGTAGACAGTAGCCCCTGATGCTCTGTTTGGTGTCCGAAAGGGAAAGCCGAATAGAGGATCAAAAATAATTTTCGCAGGAGTCTAACATAAGGTGTCGATGTGAATAAGCAGGCCTTCTTGCGGGCTGCTACCGCTCAGAGCGCGGAAGTCTCCGGACTGAAACAGAAATTGGAGCGGGCCGAGGAAGAGCTCGGCCTCGTGAAGAAGCAGCTGGAGGATAACCAAGGTATGCAGTAACCTGCGTATATATTGAAGAATAAATGGTTCAAGCTGACTGAAGTTTCATGAGCTTTACTAGGGGCCACGACCGAGGTGGCGGCCCTCAAAAAGGCGTTGGCCGAGGCCGAGGAGAAAGCGGCCAAGGAACGTGCCGCATGCCAGAAGCACGAGGCTAGGGCCAGCAAGATTCAGCAAGATCTCCAGGCCGCCGTCAAAAAGTACGAGTCCTTGGAGCGTGACTCTAAGGCACAAGAATCCGAACTTGCAAAGGCCCGCAAGAGCGCGCAAGATGCCCGAGCCGAAGCCCAGAGAACCCTCCAGGAAATCCAGGCGGCAAAGAAGATTGCGGCGGGTAAAGCTGTTACTAAGCAAGGCAAGTATGCAAAGGAAGCGGTCCTTGAACTTACCCGAACTTGTGTTTTCCAGGGGCTTTACAGATCTGCCGCGCAGCGTATCGGATGCCGCCGAGTTCTACCGGGCCTAAGAAGGGATGTCTACGGAGAAGCTGTTCTGGTCCCAATATCTTGGATCAGAACATCCGGTGCCCTTTAGCGACCAGTTGAAACAGCTGGTCGAGCTGCACAAGTTGGCCGAGTCAGCCATGAAGGACCTGATAGTCCGGCTGTGGCCTGCCGAGCCCGTGCCTGGCAGCTATTTTGGACTTGTAAATCGGCTTATGAGTGCCTGTCCACGGCTTGAAGTCGTGAAGTGGTCGGTCTGCATTGAGGGTGCGCGGATGGCATTCGCGCGTGTCAAGACGCACTGGGCGAAGATTCATGCCAAGAAGTTGATGACCGAAGGGCCACCTGAAGGCAAGGAGCATCGGCAACCCGAGCTGTATTTCGACGGTGTCTTGGAGGGATCCCGCCTTGTGGCCAAGAAATGTGCGAAGGATGTTATTTTCCCATGAGAACATTCGTATTATCTTGTCCTGTAGGATGAAACAATCATGTTATGTAATATAATACTTTTGATTTTTAAAATTTCACCTCCTGTGCGGCCGTTTGTGAAATCCGAGGGTTGACCAGTCGTCGGCTTCTGCCCCCACGTAGGTAGTACGGGGGTGTTCGGGATAAATCTAAACACTCTTTACTCCACGTTTTGGTCCTTAAAGGAGGTGTTTAGCGCAACGAACAAAGCAATCAGACTATACGACCTTTATCGCCCTCACTTAGCCATAGGAGTTTGACAATGAAAATTTCGGCGAAGCCCCTGGTGTTCCGAAGGCCGAACTGGGGGCGCTATACACGCCTAATCGGAGAAACACCGATTCCTCGCGTAAAGCGGAAAAAATCTCTAAGGATTTGAGAGCTCTCGAACAGCTGACCAGCTCTTGCCGCATCATGACAGTCAGTTTTCGGCTTTCTCTACTGAGGTGCTCGTCCGGAAGAACCGGGACACAATCGCAGTAGTTCTCCCTTTACTACCCTAGGCGATATAGCGGAACGTAAGGTAGTAAGCATAGGAGCCGGGCAACCCAACTATTGACCAAAGACATGATTCGGAGCCGATGCATATAATGCTATAAGTTCGGGGTGCCGAACTGTACTGTAAAAGTGTTCAGACTTTTGTTGCCGTCATTCGGGGCGTGATGAAGCCTCTAATACGTATCAGAGTGTATGAGTAATAAATACAAAGGAAAAAAGGGGAAGATTAAGTGATAAACTGACACTGCCCTTTGTTTTTGTAATGTGATTAATACGTCTAAGTGTATTTGTACATGCAATATGATAAACAAAAAAGGCTATTTAACATGCCTAAACCAAGTGTGGGCTGCGTGCGGGTATGCAAAACAGGTTTAGCAATCGTTAACAGAGGCCATCTGGGGGTTCCCTTGTGCGCCAAAGCTCCTTGCCTCCTTGGTGGGTCCGACTGATGGGTTGTCAGAAGAAATCTCGAAAAGAGAGAATTGACCTGAAATGGAAAAGAAAAGGTACGCGAGTCCTGGGGTCGGTCGAGCCGCACTATGGATCGTGAGCTAGCTATGCCTCCGTCCATATTTTTTGGGCGCGTAGTTATGTACGCGTGGGACGGAAGCCGAATTGCTAATCAAGCTTTTTACGAGCCGAGCTGTCCTGTTGCAGTGTAGTCCGGACCTTCTTAACGATGTCCGAGCCGTTCTGTACCTCTGGTGCCAGGGCGGCTGTGTGCTCCTCAGTATGGAGGGAGCGTTCCATGTTTCCATTAACTGTTATGACACCGCATGGACCGGGCATCTTGAGCTTGAGATAAGCGTAGTGTGGCACTGCGTTGAATCTAGCAAACGCGGTTCGTCCGAGCAGTGCATGGTAGCCGCTGCGGAAGGGGACGATATCGAATATTAACTCCTCGCTTCGGAAGTTGTCCGAAGAACCGAAGACCACCTCCAGCATGATTGAGCCCATACAACGTGCCTCTA
Source organism: Triticum aestivum (assembly GCF_018294505.1). NCBI lineage: Eukaryota > Viridiplantae > Streptophyta > Magnoliopsida > Poales > Poaceae > Triticum > Triticum aestivum. The sequence goes on along the minus strand of NC_057802.1, from coordinate 292,455,733 downwards.
CGCCTGGTATGACTCCTTTAGAGGTGGTCCTTGTGGGTTTGATTCGTGAGGGATTAATGCCCATCTTCCGCACTGTATCCTGATAGAGCAGGTTGAGGCTGCTACCACCGTCCTTTAGGACTCGTGTTAGGTGAAATCCGTCGATGATTGGGTCGAGGACCAGTGCGGCCGATCCGCCATGACGGATACTAGTTGGGTGGTCTCGTCGATCGAAGGTGATCGAAAATGATGACCACAGATTGAATTTTGGGGCGACTGGCTCTACCGCGTAGACATCCCCGAGTGCTCGCTTCTGCTCCCTTTTGGGGATGTGTGTAGCGTATATCGTGTTCACCGTTTTGACTTGAGGGGGAAATTTCTTCTGCCGCCCAGTGTTCGGCTGCCGGGGCTCTTCGTCGTCGTCCTCGCTTTGCGATCACGTTTCCTTGCTCTCGGTTTTTGACTTGCTGGCTTGCTTGAAAACCCAGCAATCTCTGTTGGTATGATTGGCTTGTTTGCCTGGGGTGCCATGTATCTGGCACGGACGATCGAGTATGCGGTCCAAGCTGGATGGTCCCTCGCTGTTCCTTTTATATGGTTTCTTTCGCTGGCCAGGCTTGGAGCCACTGAATCCGGCGTGAACTGCCGTGTCATCGGTGTTATTGCCATTACTTCGACATTTGTGTCTATTGCGCCGGGTCTTGCCGGTGCTATTCTTGGCCTCGGAGGGGCCTACCTCGCTGGCTATGTTTTTGCTACGAGCCAGCCAGCTATCCTCACCCGCGCAAAAGCGGGTCATTAGTGCTGTGAGGGCTGCCATGGATTTCGGCTTTCTTTGGCCGAGGTGGCGGGCGAGCCATTCGTCACGGATGCTGTGTTTGAAGGCTGCTAGGGCTTCGGCATCCGGACAGTCGACGATCTGGTTCTTTTTGGGTAAGAACCTAGTCCAGAATTTTCTGGCTGATTCTCCAGATTGTTGGACTATATGACTTAAGTCATCGGCATCTGGTGGCCGGACATAAGTACCTTGGAAGTTGTCAAGAAAAGCTTCTTCCAAGTCCTCCCAGCTGCCGATAGAATTTTCAGGCAGACTATTTAGCCAGTGTCTAGCTGGCCCTTTTAATTTTAGTGGGAGGTATTTGATGGCGTGGAGATCGTCTCCCCGGGCCATATGGATGTGGAGAATAAAATCTTCGATCCATACTGCGGGATCGGTTGTTCCGTCGTATGATTCAATATTGACGGGCTTGAACCCCTCGGGGAATTTGTGATCCAGTACTTCATCTGTGAAGCAGAGAGGGTGTGCGGCGCCTCTATATCGGGTCGCGTCACAGCGCACCTCCGATGCAGTCCGTCTGTGGTTATCGGCCCGTGCGTGACTAGGTTTGTCACGTCCGAATAGGTAGCCGTCATCCCGAGTCGGGAAGCGTCCTCGCGATCCGTAGATTGATCTGGTGTGTCCTGCTCTACTGTCTAGATCCTGCCGAAGGTCGTATGTATGATCCCGGGTTGTTCTGTCCCTATTTTTACGAGGCGGTGGGGCGGGCTGTTGTTCGGCCTGAGTTGCCATTTTATCCCGACCGCGGGGTGGTCGGTCCGCCGCACTATCCCGACCACGTGGTGGTCGGTCCGCATTGCGTGAGGGAGGTATGGGATCTGGTGCCTCCTCATCGAACTGAGGTAGCAGTATGCGCTTTGGGTAACTCTTGGCTGGGCGCTTGAGGCCATATTCTTCGGCTTCCAGGACGTCGGTCCATCTGTCAATGAGTAGGTCTTGATCGACTTGGAGCTGCTGCTGCTTTTTCTTCAGGCTTCTTGCAGTAGCTATTAGCTGGCGCTTGAAGCGCTCCTGCTCGAGGGGTGCCTCAAGCACGATGAAATCCTCACTGCCGAGGCTCTCCTCATCCTCGGAGACTGGGCGATAACTATCGTCATCTGGGTCATTGGGCATGGCCTGTTTATCAGGGTTAACTTGCCCGTTGTCTTGTTCCTCCTGTTCGGATGCGGCTCCAACAGGGTCTTCATTGTTTTCGGCGTCGCCCGGAGTACTATTTTCTCTGGTGCCGGTGTTGCCATCTTTTGAGCGACGAGGCTTAGAACGGCGTTTAGGGCGCCGGCGCTTGGACTGTGTCTCAGAAGGTTTATACGCAACTGTATCTTCTTTGTCATCGTCGCTAGCTTTTTTAGGTGTGTCAACCATGTACACATTGTACGAAGAGGTGGCCGTCCAGCGTCCAGTGAATGGCGGGTCTTGGCCTTGCTCCTTGTCGGCATCGTCGCCCATACCGTCGATGTCTTCGGGGCCATAATCAAGCACGTCGGTTAAGTCGTCGATAGTGGCTATGAAGTGGGTGGCGGGTGGGAAGCAAAATTCCCCATCATCAGCCTCTAGCTCGAAGCAAACATAGTTCGGGTGTGAGTCCTTCTCCAAGGACAGATTCTTTAAAGAGTTTAGCACATCACCGAAAGGTGAGTGCTGGAAAATGTCTGCGGCGCTGAATTCGAAGATCGATAACCGGTCTAGCTCGGTGTCCGCAGGCGTACATGGTCCGGAACATATAGCCGGAGACGAGTCCGGAGTTTCGTTGACGCAAATATTGCAGGGTGTCGGGTCCGTGTGCGGCTCCAACGCCGCGGACTCTGTGGCCTCGGATGGCACGATCTGCTCCGGTTCTAAGGCCGTTGCAGCAACAGGAACCATCTCCTGGATGTGATCCGATGACAGATTTAAGTCATGTTCATCGGGGCGAGGGGGAGCGATCGCCGCGGTCTGAAATCCCTTGAAGATCAAGTCTCCACGGATATCCGTGACGTAGTTCAAGCTTCCAAATCTGACCTGGTGGCCAGGGGTGTAAATATCGATCTGCTCCAGATGGCCAAGCGAGTTGGCCCACAGTACGAAGCCGCCGAATACGAAAATCTGTCTGGGGAGGAAGGTTTCTCCTTGGACAGCGTTACTATAGACAATCGAAGGGGCCATCGAACCTTTCGTCGACGGCATAGGGGAACTCTCAATGAAAGCACCAATGTCGGTGTCAAAACCGGCGGATCTCGGGTAGGGGGTCCCGAACTGTGCGTCTAAGGTCGATGGTTGCAGGAGACGGGGGACACGATGTTTACCCAGGCTCGGGCCCTCTCTAAGGAGGTAATACCCTACTTCCTGCTTGATTGATCTTGATGAATATGAGTATTACAAGAGTTGATCTACCACGAGATCGTAATGGCTAAACCGTAGAAGTCTAGCATGTATGACTATGGTAATGAGTATGTCCTATCCGGACTTCGCTCTCCGGTTTATATAGACACCGGAGGGATCTAGGGTTACATAGAGTCGGTTACATAAGAAGGAATCTTCACGGCTGGTCACCAAGCTTGCCTTCCACGCCAGGGAGAGTCCAATCCGAACACGGGTACAATCTTTGGCCTTCATGTCTTCACAGCCCGTCAGTCCGGCCCATGGATAACAGGCTGGACGCCCGAGGACCCCTTAGTCCAGGACTGCCTCACGCGCCTCCAGCGTCTCGGCGGCAGCGACTTCGGGTATGGGCGCGGCCAGGTTTTACAGTGCCGCCTGCAGCTGATCCTGGCCACCTCCGCTAGAGTGCTCGCCGTGGCTGATGACGAGCACCTCCGCGACTGTGCTGCCGCCGCTGTCCGCGCGAGGAAGCGGTTTGTCGTAGACCACCACGTTGGTGGGGAACGCGTCAAGCGACGCCGTGTCGGAGTCGACAAGCATCGGGTCGGTGGAGCCAACCGACTAGTCCGCAGCAGGCTCGCTGGCGACGTGGAGCTGATCGAGGAGGCTGACGAGGCGGCTCTCGGGGCCTTCTGTGCCCGCGTCAGATGCGGGCTTGTCGGAGAGGCGAATCTCGCCAACAAGATCGGCGAGGCAGCTCAACACGCAGACGACTTCCGCATCGTGCAGCACGTCGGCACAGACGCCGTCTGGCGTGCCGGGCTGGCTGCGCTCGCCAGGAAGGAACAAGGTTCCCGTCCAGAACAGGTTTCCGGACGACGGTGCACCTCGCCCCACGGTGGGCGCCAAATGTCGGGGGTTGTGTGCGACATATGCCAAAGGATGGCTTATCATGGTGGGAGCGAGTAGAACATCGCCGGTGCCCGGAAGCGGGATGAGGCGTAGACAGGAACGTCGGCGTACTTTACCCAGGTTCGGGGCTCTCCTAGGAGATAACACCCCTAGTCCTGCTCTGCGGGGTCTCCGCATAATCACTAAGGCACTAGTGGATACAGTGGTGCTTCTCGAGCTGTATGCTAGAGGTAGAAGAAGGCAGGCTAGCTCTCTCCTCCCTCTAGGTATGAGTCTAGGTCAAACAGGTTGGGAACCCTTTGCATGGGTGCCCTGGGGGGTTTATATAGGCCTACCCCCCAGGGGTACAATGGTAATTTGGCCAGGTGTAGGACCCGGCTGTCAGCGTCTCTGGTCGCCGCCTTCTCCGCCAGCTGCTGGGGCCCGCCGCCTGGTGGGGCCCGCCGACTGGTCTGGTACGGAGCCGACGGGCCGCCTCCGCCGCTTGCGGGTCTGGCCGGCTGCTTGTTACTGTAGCCGTAATGATAATGATGTATGCTCGGTCGGGGAGGCGTGGCTATAGTCCCGCCGCCTGGCGGGAGATCAATGTAGCCACACCGTGTCTCATCTGGTTAATGGCGCACAGACCCCTAGGGAGGAGTGCGCCGCCTGCTAGAAGCCGGCCTCCCTTGGGTCCGTCTGGTCAGACTTCTGCCGCCTTCCGGGCTCTCGCTGCCTGGTAGGGCCCGCAGCCTGCAGGCCGTACCGACAGACGGCCGTGGGAACAGGGCTCCGTCTGACAGGGGTGACGTCAAGGGTGGAGTGGCAACAGTGTCGCACCGTGCGGAGATCTCCGCCTGTACGGAGCACTGCGGCCGCGCCTGGCCCTGGATACGGGGGTGATGGGCTACACTGTAGCCTCACCCTGTCTTGTCTTCTTAATGAGGGGCGCGGACTTTGAGGTGCTGTGGGCCGCCTGCTAGGAGCCGGCCTCTATGGAGGCCGCCCGCGAGGAGTCGGCCCATCCTGAGGCCGTCTTCCGGGGCGCGGCCGTCTGCTGGCAGCCGGCCACCAGAAGGCGGCACTTCATCTTGATGCCTTGAGGGGCGCAGCCGACCCCGATGTCTTGAAAGGCTAAGGAACACGGACGAGGGTACCCGTGGACCAATACTCCGACAGTAACAGTGATAGTTTTGTAGTGATTGTAACAGTAGCAACGGAAAAGTAAATAAGCGAAGAACAATATGTGAAAAGCTCGTAGGCATTGGATCGGTGATGGAGAATTATGCCGGATGCGATTATTCATGCAACAGTTATAACATAGGGTGACACAGAACTAGCTCCAATTCATCAATGTAATGTAGGCATGTATTCCGAATATAGTCATACGTGCTTATGGAAAAGAACTTGCATGACATCTTTTGTCCTACCCCCCCGTGGCAGCGGGGTCCTATCGGAAACTAAGGGATATTAAGGCCTCCTTTTAATAGAGTACCGGACCAAAGCATTAACACATAGTGAATACATGAACTCCTCAAACTACGGTCATCACCGGGAGTGGTCCCGATTATTGTCACTTCGGGGTTGTCGGATCATAACACATAGTAGGTGACTATAGACTTGCAACATAGGATCAAGAACTCACATATATTCATGAAAACATAATAGGTTCAGATATGAAATCATGGCACTCGGGCCCTAGTGACAAGCATTAAGCATAGCAAAGTCATAGCTACATCAATCTCAGAACATAGTGGATACTAGGGATCAAACCCTAACAAAACTAACTCGATTACATGATAAATCTCATCCAACCCATCACCGTCCAGCAAGCCTACGATGGAATTACTCACGCACGGCGGTGAGCATCATGAAATTGGTGATGGAGGATGGTTGATGATGACGATGGCGACGGGTTCCCCTCTCCGGAGCCCCGAACGGACTCCAGATCAGCCCTCCCGAGAGAGATTAGGGCTTGGCGGCGGCTCCATATCGTAAAACGCGATGAATCCTTCTCTCTGATTTTTTTCTCCCCGAACACGAATATATAGAGTTGGAGTTGAGGTCGGTCACCAGAGGCACCACGAGGCAGGGGGCGTGCCCAGGGGGGTAGGCGCGCCCCCACCCTCGTGGACAGGGTGTGGGCCCCCTGGCCTTGATTCTTTCGTCAGTATTTTTTATATATTCCAAAATAATTCTCCGTTGATTTTTAGGTCATTCCGAGAACGTTTATTTATGCACAAAAATAACACCATGGCAATTCTGCTGAAAACAGCGTCAGTCCGGGTTAGTTCCATTCAAATCATGCAAGTTAGAGTCCAAAACAAGGGCAAAAGTGTTTGGAAAAGTAGATACGTTGGAGACGTATCACATCACAATCATTTTAACCCAATGCTGATATCCAAGATAAATCATTATCCACTCCCAACTACTTATGCATGGCATGAGAAACTATAATCTCTAACTGTCATTGCAGACATGTTTAATCATATTGGGTTGAATCATGGATACTAGGTTAAACATATTTACAAAAACATAACAAGTCGAGTTCATACCCGTTTCTCTCTGCCACGGACAGTTCATCGAATATCGTCATTATTGCCTTTCACTTGCCCGACCTAATGATGTGAAATAATAATAGTGCAAGAGTGTCGTCGACTAAGCTGGAATATGCAAACATTTTATTCAACAGGAGAAGACAAGGTAATATGGGCTCTTTGTTAGATTAACTATTATGCAAACGAGAGCCACTCAACATTGTCATTGTGGTCTTATGCTCGGTACGACTCAAATAAAAAAATCGGAGAAACACAATGAAATATTTTTGGAGTTTTTGGTTTTCTTGAACAAGCAAATAAAAGGGAAAAGCAAAAACGACTAAAAACTATTTACACGGGAAAGCTCCCAACAAGCCAAAGAAGAACAAGGAAATATTTTTGGGTTTTCTTTTTAGTGCTACAACTAAACATGCATAAATTAACTACAACTAATTTTTTTGTTTTTTCTAAGGTTTTTCAAACACATAAGAAGAAAATGAGAAAATAAATTTAACATGGATAATACAATGAAAAAGTGTGGACACCGACAACTGGAATGAGATGTGTAAACTGTAGGGAATCGTAGCATAATTTAAAATTTTCCTACGCTCACCAAGATGCATCTATGGAGTGTACTAGCAATGAGGGGATGAGAGTGCATCTACATACCCTTGTAGATCGCGAGCGGAAGCGTTCCAATGAACGTGGATGACGGAGTCGTACTCGCCGTGATCCAAATCACCGATGACCGAGTGCCGAACGGACGGCACCTCCGCGTTCAACACACATACGGTGCAGCGACATCTCCTCCTTCTTGATCCAGCAAGGGGGAAAGAGAGGTTGACGGAGATCCAACAGCACGACGGCATGGTGGTGGATGTAGCGGTTCTCCGGCAGGGCTTCGCCGAGCTTCTGCGAGAGAGAGAGAGAGGTGTTGCAGGGGAGGAGGGAGGCGCCCAAGGCTGTAGGTTGCTGCCCTCCCTCCCCCCCTTTATATAGGCCCCTGGGGGGGTGCGCCAACCCTGGGAGATGGGATCTCCAAGGGGGGGGGGGGGCGGCGGCCAAGGGGGGAAGGGGTTGCCTTGCCCCCCAAGGCAAGGGGGAAGCTCCCCCCTAGGGTTCCCAACCCTAGGCGCATGGGGGGAGGCCCAAGGGGGGCGCCCCAGCCCACTAAGGGCTGGTTCCCTTCCACTTTCAGCCCACGGGGCCCTCCGGGATAGGTGGCCCCACCCGGTGGACCCCCGGGACCCTTCCGGTGGTCCCGGTACAATACCGGTAACCCCCGAAACTTTCCCGGTGGCCGAAACTTGAATTACTATATATAATTCTTCACCTCCGGACCATTCCGGAACCTCTCGTGACGTCCGGGATCTCATCCGGGACTCCGAACAACTTTCGGGTTTCCGCATACATATATCTCTACAACCCTAGCGTCACCGGACCTTAAGTGTGTAGATCCTACGGGTTCGGGAGACATGCAGACATGACCGAGACGCCTCTCCGGTCAATAACCAACAGCGGGATCTGGATACCCATGTTGGCTCCCACATGTTCCACGATGATCTCATTGGATGAACCACGGTGTCGAGGATTCAATCAATCCGTATGCAATTCCCTTTGTCAATCGGTATGTTACTTGCCCGAGATTCGATCGTCGGTATCCCAATACCTTGTTCAATCTCGTTACCGGCAAGTCTCTTTACTCGTACCGCAATGCATGATCCCGTGACTAACGCCTTAGTCACATTGAGCTCATTATGATGATGCATTACCGAGTGGGCCCAGAGATACCTCTCCGTCACACGGAGTGACAAATCCCAGTCTCGATCCGTGCCAACCCAACAGACACTTTCGGAGATACCCGTAATGCACCTTTATAGTCACCCAGTTACGTTGTGACGTTTGGCACACCCAAAGCACTCCTACGGTATCCGGGAGTTGCACGATCTCATGGTCTAAGGAAAAGATACTTGACATTGGAAAAGCTCTAGCAAACGAAACTACACGATCTTTTATGCTATGCTTAGGATTGGGTCTTGTCCATCACATCATTCTCCTAATGATGTGATCCCGTTATCAATGACATCCAATGTCCATAGTCAGGAAACCATGACTATCTGTTGATCAACGAGCTAGTCAACTAGAGGCTTACTAGGGACAGGTTGTGGTCTATGTATTCACACATGTATTACGATTTCCGGACAATACAATTATAGCATGAATAATAGACAATTACCATGAACAAAGAAATATAATAATAACCATTTATTATTGCCTCTAGGGCATATTTCCAACAGTCTCCCACTTGCACTAGAGTCAATAATCTAGTTACATTGTGATGAATCGAACACCCATTGCGTCCTGGTGTTGATCATGTTTTGCCCTAGGGAGAGGTTTAGTCAACGGATCTGCTACATTCAGGTCCGTGTGTATTTTACAAATATCTATGTCTCCATTTTTAACACTTTCACGAATGGAGTTGAAGCGATGCTTGATATGCCTGGTCTTCCTGTGAAACCTGGGCTCCTTCGCAAGGGCAATAGCTCCAGTGTTGTCACAGAAGAGAGTCATTGGGCCCGACGCATTGGGAATCACCCCTAGGTCGGTAATGAACTCCTTCATCCAGACTGCTTCCTGTGCTGCCTCCGAGGCTGCCATGTACTCCGCTTCACATGTAGATCCCGCCACGACGCTTTGCTTGCAACTGCACCAGCTTACTGCTCCTCCATTCAAAATATACACGTATCCGGTCTGTGACTTCGAGTCATCCAGATCTGTGTCGAAGCTAGCGTCGACGTAACCCTTTACGACGAGCTCTTCGTCACCTCCATAAACGAGAAACATATCCTTAGTCCTCTTCAGGTACTTCAGGATATTCTTGACCGCTGTCCAGTGTTCCTTGCCGGGATTACTTTGGTACCTTCCTACCAAACTTACGGCAAGGTTTACATCAGGTCTGGTACACAGCATGGCATACATAATAGACCCTATGGCCGAGGCATAGGGGATGACACTCATCTTTTCTATATCTTCTGCCGTGGTCGGGCATTGAGCCGTGCTCAATTGCACACCTTGCAATACAGGCAAGAACCCCTTCTTGGACTGATCCATACTGAACTTCTTCAATATCTTGTCAAGGTATGTACTCTGTGAAAGACCAATGAGGCGTCTTGATCTATCTCTATAGATCTTGATGCCTAATATATAAGCAGCTTCTCCAAGGTCCTTCATTGAAAAACACTTATTCAAATAGGCCTTTATACTTTCCAAGAATTCTATATCATTTCCCATCAATAGTATGTCATCCACATATAATATGAGAAATGCTACAGAGCTCCCACTCACTTTCTTGTAAACACAGGCTTCTCCATAAGTCTGTGTAAACCCAAACGCTTTGATCATCTCATCAAAGCGAATGTTCCAACTCCGAGATGCTTGCACCAGCCCATAGATTGAGCGCTGGAGCTTGCATACTTTGTTAGCATTCTTAGGATCGACAAAACCTTCCGGCTGCATCATATACAACTCTTCCTTAAGGAAGCCGTTAAGGAATGCCGTTTTGACGTCCATCTGCCATATCTCATAATCATAGTATGCGGCAATTGCTAACATGATTCGGACGGACTTCAGCTTCGCTACGGGTGAGAAAGTCTCATCGTAGTCAACCCCTTGAACTTGTCGATAACCCTTAGCGACAAGTCGAGCTTTGTAGATGGTCACATTACCATCCGCGTCCGTCTTCTTCTTAAAGATCCATTTGTTTTCTATGGCTCGCCGCTCATCGGGCAAGTCAGTCAAAGTCCATACTTTGTTTTCATACATGGATTCTATCTCGGATTTCATGGCTTCTAGCCATTTGTCGGAATCCGGGCCCGCCATCGCTTCTTCATAGTTCGAAGGTTCACCGTTGTCTAACAACATGATTTCCAGGACAGGGTTGCCGTACCACTCTGGTGCGGAACGTGTCCTTGTGGACCTACGAAGTTCAGTAACTTGATCCGAAGCTTCATGATCATCATCATTAACTTCCTCCCCAGTCGGTGTAGGCACCACAGGAACATTTTCCCGCGCTGCGCTACTTTCCGGTTCGGAAGGGGTGACTATCATCTCATCAAGTTCCACTTTCCTCCCACTCAATTCTTTCGAGAGAAACTCCTTCTCTAGAAAGGACCCGTTCTTGGCAACGAAGATCTTGCCTTCGGATCTGAGGTAGAAGGTATACCCAATAGTTTCCTTAGGGTATCCTATGAAGACGCATTTTTCCGATTTGGGTTCGAGCTTTTCAGGTTGAAGTTTCTTGACATAAGCATCGCATCCCCAAACTTTTAGAAACGACAGCTTAGGTTTCTTACCAAACCATAATTCATACGGTGTCGTCTCAACGGATTTCGACGGAGCCTTATTTAAAGTGAATGCGGCAGTCTCTAAAGCATAACCCCAAAATGAGAGCGGTAAATCGGTAAGAGACATCATAGATCGCACCATATCCAATAGAGTGCGATTACGACGTTCGGACACACCATTTCTCTGAGGTGTTCCAGGCGGCGTGAGTTGTGAAACTATTCCACATTTCCTTAAGTGTGTACCAAATTCGTGACTTAAATATTCTCCACCACGATCTGATCGTAGGAATTTTATTCTCCTGTCACGTTGATTCTCAACTTCACTCTGAAATTCCTTGAACTTTTCAAAGGTTTCAGACTTGTGTTTCATTAGGTAGACATACCCATATCTACTTAAATCATCAGTGAGAGTGAGAACATAACGATATCCTCCGCGAGCCTCAACACTCATTGGACCACACACATCGGTATGTATGATTTCCAATAAGTTGGTTGCTCGCTCCATTGTTCCGGAGAACGGAGTCTTGGTCATCTTACCCATGAGGCATGGTTCGCACGTGTCAAATGATTCGTAATCAAGAGACTCCAAAAGTCCATCTGCATGGAGCTTCTTCATGCGCTTGACACCAATGTGACCAAGGCGGCAGTGCCACAAGTATGTGGGACTATCGTTATCAACTTTACATCTTTTGGTATTCACACTATGAACATGTGTAACATCACGTTCGAGATTCATCAAAAATAAACCATTGACCAGCGGGGCATGACCATAAAACATATCTCTCAAATAAATAGAACAACCATTATTCTCGGATTTAAATGAGTAGCCATCTCGAATTAAACGAGATCCAGATACAATGTTCATGCTCAAAGCTGGCACTAAATAACAATTATTGAGGTTTAAAACTAATCCCGTGGGTAGATGCAGAGGTAGCGTGCCGACGGCGATCACATCGACCTTGGAACCATTCCCGACGCGCATCGTCACCTCGTCCTTTGCCAGTCTCCGTTTATTCCGTAGTTCCTGCTTTGAGTTACAAATATGAGCAACCGCACCGGTATCAAATACCCAGGAGCTACTACGAGTACTGGTAAGGTACACATCAATTACTTGTATATCACATATACCTTGGGTGTTGCCGGCCTTCTTCTTGTCCGCTAAATATTTGGGGCAGTTCCGCTTCCAGTGACCACTTCCCTTGCAATAAAAGCACTCAGTCCCGGGCTTGGGTCCATTCTTTGACTTCTTCCCAGTAACTGGTTTACCGGGCGCGGCAACTCCCTTGCCGTCCTTCTTGAAGTTCTTCTTACCCTTGCCCTTCTTGAACTTGGTGGTTTTATTCACCATCAACACTTGATGTTCTTTTCTGATCTCCCCTTCCGCTGATTTCAGCATTGAATATACCTCGGGAATGGTCTTTTCCATCCCCTGCATATTGTAGTTCATCACAAAGCTCTTGTAGCTTGGTGGAAGCGACTGGAGGATTCTGTCAATGACCGCGTCATCCGGGAGATTAACTCCCAGCTGAGACAAGCGGTTGTGCAACCCAGACATTCTGAGTATGTGCTCACTAACAGAACTGTTCTCCTCCATTTTACAGCTGAAGAACTTGTCGGAGACATCATATCTCTCGACCCGGGCATGAGCTTGAAAAACTAGTTTCAGCTCCTCGAACATCTCATATGCTCCATGTTTCTCAAAACGCTTTTGGAGACACGGTTCTAGGCTGTAAAGCATGCCGCACTGAACGAGGGAGTAATCATCAGCACGCTGCTGCCAAGCGTTCATAACGTCTTGGTTCTGTGGGATTGGTGCATCACCTAGCGGTGCTTCTAAGACATAATCTTTCTTGGCTACTATGAGGATGAGCCTCAGGTTCCGGACCCAGTCCGTATAGTTGCTGCCATCATCTTTCAGCTTGGTTTTCTCTAGGAACGCGTTGAAATTGAGGACAACGTTGGCCATTTGATCTACAAGACATAGTGTAAAGATTTTAGACTAAGTTCATGATAATTGAGTTCATCTAATCAAATTATTTAATGAACTCCCACTCAGATTGACATCCCTCTCGTCATCTAAGTGAAACATGATCCGACTTTAACTAGGCCGTGTCCGATCATCACGTGAGACGGACTAGTCAAGATCGGTGAACATCTTCATGTTGATCGTATCTTCTATACGACTCATGCTCGACCTTTCGGTCCTCCGTGTTCCGAGGCCATGTCTGTACATGCTAGGCTCGTCAAGTCAACCTAAGTGTATTGCGTGTGTTTCCGAGGCCATGTCTGTACATGCTAGGCTCGTCAACACCCGTTGTATTCGAACGTTAGAATCTATCACACCCGATCATCACGTGGTGCTTCGAAACAACGAACCTTCGCAACGGTGCACAGTTAGGGTGAACACTTTCTTGAAATTATTATAAGGGATCATCTTACTTGCTACCGTCGTTCTAAGCAAATAAGATGCAAAAACATGATAAACATCACATGCAATCAAATAGTGACATGATATGGCCAATATCATTATGCTCCTTTGATCTCCATCTTCGGGGCACCATGATCATCTTCGTCACCGGCATGACACCATGATCTCCATCATCATGATCTCCATCATTGTGTCTTCATGAAGTCGTCACGCCAACGATTACTTCTGGCTAACGCGTTTAGCAACAAAGTAAAGTAATTTACATGGCGTTATTCAATGACACGCAGGTCATACAAAATAATAAAGACAACTCCTATGGCTCCTGCCGGTTGTCATACTCATCGACATGCAAGTCGTGATTCCTATTACAAGAATATGATCAATCTCATACATCACATATATCATTGATCACATCTTCTGGCCATATCACATCACATAGCACTTGCTGCAAAAACAAGTTAGACGTCCTCTAATTGTTGTTGCAAGTTTTTACGTGGTTTGTAGGTTTCTAGCAAGAATGTTTCTTACCTACGTATGACCACAACGTGATTTGCCAATTTCTATTTACCCTTCATAAGGACCCTTTTCATCGAATCCGTTCCGACTAAAGTAGGAGAGACAGACACCAGCTAGCCACCTTATGCATCTAGTGCATGTCAGTCGGTGGAACCTGTCTCACGTAAGTGTACGTGTAAGGTCGGTCCGGGCCGCTTCATCCTACAATACCGCCGAAACAAGAAAAGACTAGTAGCGGCAAGAAGAATTGGCAAACTCAACGCCCACAACTTCTTTGTGTTCTACTCGTGCATAGTAACTACGCATAGACCTGGCTGATGATGCCACTGTAGGGAATCGTAGCATAATTTAAAATTTTCCTACGCTCACCAAGATGCATCTATGGAGTGTACTAGCAACGAGGGGATGAGAGTGCATCTACATACCCTTGTAGATCGCGAGCGGAAGCGTTCCAATGAACGTGGATGACGGAGTTGTACTCGCCGTGATCCAAATCACCGATGACCGAGTGCCGAACGGACGGCACCTCCGCGTTCAACACACGTACGGTGCAGCGACGTCTCCTCCTTCTTGATCCAGCAAGGGGGAAGGAGAGGTTGATGGAGATCCAACAGGACGACGGCGTGGTGGTGGATGTAGCGGTTCTCCGGCAGGGCTTCGCCGAGCTTCTGCGAGAGAGAGAGAGAGGTGTTGCAGGGGAGGAGGGAGGCGCCCAAGGCTGTAGGTTTCTGCCCTCCCTCCCCCCCTTTATATAGGCCCCTGGGGGGGTGCGCCAGCCCTGGGAGATGGGATCTCCAAGGGGGGCGGCGGCCAAGGGGGGAAGGGGTTGCCTTGCCCCCCAAGGCAAGGGGGAAGCTCCCCCTAGGGTTCCCAACCCTAGGCGCATGGGGGGAGGCCCAAGGGGGGCGCCCCAGCCCACTAAGGGCTGGTTCCCTTCCACTTTCAGCCCACGGGGCCCTCCAGGATAGGTGGCCCCACCCGGTGGACCCCCGGGACCCTTCCGGTGGTCCCGGTACAATACCGGTAACCCCCGAAACTTTCCCGGTGGCCGAAACTTGAATTCCTATATATAATTCTTCACCTCCGGACCATTCCGGAACCTCTCGTGACGTCCGGGATCTCATCCGGGACTCCGAACAACTTTCGGGTTTCCGCATACATATATCTCTACAACCCTAGCGTCACCCGACCTTAAGTTTGTAGACCCTACGGGTTCGGGAGACATGCAGACATGACCGAGACGCCTCTCCGGTCAATAACCAACAGCCGGATCTGGATACCCATGTTGGCTCCCACATGTTCCACGATGATCTCATCGGATGAACCACGGTGTCGAGGATTCAATCAATCCGTATGCAATTCCCTTTGTCAATCGGTATGTTACTTGCCCGAGATTCGATCGTCGGTATCCCAATACCTTGTTCAATCTCGTTACCGGCAAGTCTCTTTACTCGTACCGCAATGCATGATCCCGTGACTAATGCCTTAGTCACATTGAGCTCATTATGATGATGCATTACCGAGTGGGCCCAGAGATACCTCTCCGTCACACGGAGTGACAAATCCCAGTCTCGATCCGTGCCAACCCAACAGACACTTTCGGAGATACCCGTAATGCACCTTTATAGTCACCCAGTTACGTTGTGACGTTTGGCACACCCAAAGCACTCCTACGGTATCCGGGAGTTGCACGATCTCATGGTCTAAGGAAAAGATACTTGACATTGGAAAAGCTCTAGCAAACGAAACTACACGATCTTTTATGCTATGCTTAAGATTGGGTCTTGTCCATCACATCATTCTCCTAATGATGTGATCCCGTTATCAATGACATCCAATGTCCATAGTCAGGAAACCATGACTATCTGTTGATCAACGAGCTAGTCAACTAGAGGCTTACTAGGGACAGGTTGTGGTCTATGTATTCACACATGTATTACGATTTCCGGACAATACAATTATAGCATGAATAATAGACAATTACCATGAACAAAGAAATATAATAATAACCATTTATTATTGCCTCTAGGGCATATTTCCAACATAAACATGAATGTAATGTCGGTGAGAAACACGTACTCCCCCAAGGTTAGGCTTTTGGCCTAACTTGTAAGCAGCCAATAGCCTGGATAGTAGTCGGAGTGGTAGCTCACGGAGGCTCTTGGCGCGGATGCCTCGGCCTGCTGTGCTGCCTCAACTGCAGCGTTGTGGGCTCGGGCCTCGCTCTCAAGAACGAAATATCTTCCCTTGCTGTGATAATCAAAGAGAGCAGGCGCAGGCAAATATGTGTGCACAACAGATGCTTGGTTAAACAACAAATTATAGGTGAAATTATGAATATCTCCTTTAAAGGATCTTATGACCTTTCATAGCATCAAAGTCTAAATACTGCGTGGGTAGAATAGGATCGAAGGGCAAAGGTGAAACACCCAGCTCTCTCGCTAAACACGTGGCATAAATTCCACCATAGAAATAGCCACTACTAGCGTTGTGTTGTAACCTGCGTGCAATAATAGCCCCAAGATTATAACTACTATCACCGGTGAGAGCGGTGCGAATGAGGGTCAAGTCTGGAGCACAAAGTGTACTATAATCTTGCTTGCCTACTATATATTTTCCACTAAATAAAGCAAAGTACTGAATTGCGGAAAAATGAATGCTCTTTATTCTACCTTGCGTCACTCCCCTCGTCTCACCGTGGCAAAGACTAGTCAAGAATGATTGGTACTCAGCCCTCGGCGGTTCATCAAGCGAACCCCAGAATTGGAGCTTGCAGTGGTGAGTAAATCTCTCTAGTGATAAGGTGAATGGATTTTCATACAGTTTAAATGACACCCTAGACTCACGTGGATGAAATTTAAATTCTTTGACAAATGATTTAGTGAGGGTGTGGTGTTGATCGCACTTATCTAAAATGTAGGGACCGAGACCGGCATTGTGAACATATTGCCCAAATTCCTCCTTAATGCCCACACGCACCATATAATAATCGCGTGGCCATAGGCATGTTTTGGTGGCGGCATCTTGAATGGAACTTCCACTTGGTTCAACATAAGACCGACGAGCGGAGTTGTCACTAGAAGATGCCCCTGAGGATCTCCTCCGCGAAGAACTCCTTCCAAATAGGTTCATCATGTTCGCGTACAATTTTTTGAAAAAAAATTAGGTGACAATAATTTATCAATAAAACTTTATACAATTGATAGCAACTACTCATTGGGATACATAGAGGCCATAGCAAGCATTCAAACTACTTAGGACTCTAAGAATTCAACATGAAGCTCATCTACAGCAGCACCAAGAGTAGCTAATTATTCAAATATAAACCACTAAAACAAAAACTAATTGGACAAATGGTAGATTCACATACCAAGCAACAATCCCCCGAAACAGTTTCGAAAATGGAGCTTTGTGCAAAGAGATCAAAATCCACGGGTTTCAGAGCAAGAACACGAGAGAGAGAGAGAGAGAGCAATGGAGAATTTTTTTCTGGAGGTAGGTGATGATGTGGTGTGAAGGGATAAGTGAGGGGGCCCATGTGGGGCCACAACCCACCAGGGCGCGCCCAGGTGGGTTGTGCCCACCTGGTGCACCTCCCTCTGATATTATTTGCACGAGAAATTCTTAGATATTCAGAAAAAACCGTATTAAATTTTTAGGGCATTCTGAGAACTTTTATTTTTGGGTCATTTTTTTATTGCATGGGAAATTCAGAAAACAGACAAAACATGGCATTTTATTTTATTTAACTAATAAAAACAGGAAACAAAAATAGGGACAGAAGGTAGTGCTTACTAAATTCATCAACTTCATACCTCTAAAAAATGATCCATTAATAAGGTTGATCAATTCTTATTAACAACCACTTTCGATTAGCATGAAACCGAAGAACTTTCGTAAATCCCTAAGTTACCTCAACGGGGATATGACTGTCCCCCAACAATAAGCATTTCATATTTCTTTTTAATAGTAGGTAGAGGTAGTTGAAAACTTCCAATAGTGGTTGTTGAAGATTTTTCAATAACATTAATACCATTCACTTGGAATTGTTTCTTCGGAAAGTGCACTGCATGCTCATTACCATTGATATGAAAAGTGACCTTGCTTTTGTTGCAATCAATAACAGCGCCTGCAGTATTCAAGAAGGGTCTACCAAGGGTAATCGACATGTTGTCGTCCTCGGGCATCTAAAATATAACAAAGTCAGTCAAAATAGTAACATTAGCAACAACAACAGGCACATCCTCATATATACCAATAGGTATGGTAGTTGATTTGTCAGCCATTTGCAAAGATATTTCAGTAGGTGTGAGTTTATTCAAGTCAAGTCTTTTATATAAAGAGAAAGGCATAACACTAACACCAGCTCCTAAATCACACAAAGCAGTCTTCACATAATTTCTTTTGATGGAGCAAGGTATAGTTGGTATTCCCGGATCTCCAAGTTTTTTAGGTACTCCATCCTTAAAAGTATAATTAGCAAGCATGGTGGAGATTTCAGCTTCCGGTATTTTCTTTTATTAGTGATGATGTCTTTCATGTACTTTGCATAAGGAGGCATTTTAAGGATATCAGTGAAGCGAGTGCGCAAAAATTCTGGCCTCAACATTTCAGCAAAGTGTTCAAATTCTTCATCATCTTTATTTTTAGTTGACTTGGGTGGAAAAGCCATAGGTTTTTGAACCCACGGTCCGCTTTCTTTATCGTGTTTTCTAGCAATAAAGTCTCTTTTGTCATATCGTGTATTCTTGGTTTGTGGGTTATCAGGATCAACTGCAGGTTCTATCTCAACATCATTGTCTAGTTCTTTTTCATTGTTTGGATGAGTATCTTCATGAACATCGGCATTATCTTTTTCATTATCACTAGGTGAATGTTCATTACCAGATTGAGTTTCAGCATCATAGATAGAAGTTTCATTATCAGGAGGTTTTTCTATTTCAGGTTCACTAGAAGCATGCAAAGTCCTATAATTTTTCTTTTTCTTCTTCTTTTTAGAAGGACTAGGTGCAGTGGTGTTGTTCCTTTGTGAATCATGTTCAATTCCTTTTGGTGTCCCTCAGGATAAAGTGGTTCCTAAGTCATTTTACCTCCTCTAGTTGCAATTCTAACAGCAAAGTCATGTATATTATTATTATTCATTTCATCAAGCAATTCTCTTTGAGATTTAGCAACTTGTTCTAACTGGGTTTGAACCATAGAAGCATGTTTTCCAACACCTCTAACATCATTTGAGATTCTAAATAACAAGTCACTCAAGCGAGCAATCATATCAGAATTATATTTCAATTGTTTCATAACATTTGCATTGAAGTGATCTTGTTTTCTAATGTAGTTTTCAAACCCATAAAGGCATTGGCTAGGGTGCATATTGTTTGGGTTATCATTATCATTGAATTTCATTAGAGAATTTACCTATACCACCTTGGGTGGTGGTGGTGTATTAATTCCATGTATTTCTTCAATAGGAGGTAAATTTTTAACATCCTAAGCCTTAATACCTTTTTCCTTCATAGATTTCTTTGCCTCTTGCATATCTTTAGGACCGAGATATAATATACCCCTCTTCTTCGGTGTGGGTTTAAGCGGTGGTTCAGGAAGAGTCCAATCATCATAATTTTTCAACATGTTATTCAATAATTCTTCAGCTTGCCCAATAGTTCGTTCCCTGAAAACACAACCAGCACAACTATTTAGGAAATCCCCAGAAGCATCGGTTAGTCCATTATAGAAGATATCAAGTATTTCATTTTTCTTAAGAGGATGATGAGGCAAAGCATTAAGTAACTGGCAAAGCCTCCCCCAAGCTTGTGGGAGACTCTCTTCTTTAATTTGCAGAAAGTTAAATATCTCATGTAAGGCAGCTTGTTTCTTATGAGCAGGAAAATATTTTTCAGAGAAGTAATAAATCATATCCTGGGGACTACACACACAACCAGGAGCAAGAGTATTGTACCAAGCTTTAGCAGCACCCTTTAATGAGAATGGAAATAATTTGAGAATAAAATAATAGCGAGTCTTCTCATCATGAGTAAAAAGGGTGGCTATGTCATTCACCTTAGTAAGATGTGGCACAACAATTTCAGTTTCATAACCATGGAAAGGATCAGATTCAACCAAAGTAATTAACTTTGGGTCGATAGAGAATTCATAATCCTTATCATCAATAAAGATAGGTGAGGTAGCAAACTTAGGATCATATTGCATTCTAGCATTAAGAGATTTTTCTTTATACTTGCATAATAATTTCTCTAGATCATCTCTATCCTTACAAGCAAGAATATCTCCAGTTGTCTTCACATTCATAACATAACCTTCCAGTACCTTAGGCAATTCATATCTAGGAAGGCTAGTTCTAGCAGGTGTTTCAGGAGTTTCTGTTTCAAGCTCATCATCAGATTCAGCAACATCATGTTGTATTACTCTAGCAATTTGTTCATCAAGAAAGTCACCAAGTGGCACATCATCATCAAGCAAGGTACTAGCACTACTGGAGGATGCTGCTAACGCGACACTATGATAAGAGAACCTTTGACGAAACTGTGTGCGACGCATTAATCACAAACGGTGATGTAAAAAACCGTCAAAAAAGATGCAAAACGTTTGCGATGAATGATACATCAAACACGATTCAGATTTTAGTTGCGTGTGCGATGCGGGGCATACGGTTGATCTATACAAACTGTTTGCGATGAGACAGAACAGCAGAAACGGGCAACCAGATCAAGGTGTGTGCGATATACGACATACAGTTCACTCCGATGAACCGTTTGCGATGATTGAGGTGAACACAAATGATTTTGCGTAACAAGATGTGTGTGATACCTGGCAAACAGGTCGGTAATCAGAATTGTGTGCGATCATTATAGACAGCCCATACGGTCTTTTTTATTGAATTGTGTGCTCGTCAGGGCACACAGTTCAACAAACCAACCTGTGGGCGATAATGTAGAATATCTTTGTCGAATACATATTACTAACCGTCTGCGATGAGATTGACATGATAAACAAAGATATATACAGTCTGCTTAATTTAGTCCTTCTTCTTCTTGTTGTTGTTGTTGGATGGCCCCGCGACATCGTCTTGGCGAGGACGCTTCTTGCCGCTGACCGTTGGCTTTTCATCGCCGCCGCCGTCGTGATCGTCGTTGTTGTCGTCGTCCTCCTCCTCCTCGTTCGACCATTCCTCCCCTCATCATCGTCGTCCTCTTCTTCATCCTCCGACGGCTCCTCGTCCGTCTGGTTGTCGTCTGACGACTCCAGAGGTGGTGTCCCTTCCATGAACCGGATATAATCGAGGTCTGGGCTCGACGCCGGACTCATGGAAGACGAGCGGGATGATTCCGATGTTGACCTATCATCGGGCGCCAAACTGCTGGCCGAACTGTCGTCCTCGCTGTCACTGGACATGGTTGCAGAGTTTGTGCCAGTGTGTAGCGCGGCCTGCCGGGGACGATGAAGATGGTGGACACTTAAGCGGGGTATGCAGAGAAGAGGAACTGCCAATTGAAGCAGGTTTTTTTTTGCGCGCGGGGGGGGGGGGGTATTGAAGAGGGGGTTGACGTATTATCTAACCGCTGATATAATCAAACGCAATTATTTGTACCCAGTCGCTCCAAATTCCCGGGGTTGTGCATGACTCCTATTGGCTATTTGGCTGGTTTCCTTTTTCAGGACAAAAACAAGGAACAATTTTTTGGATTATGCACCTGTACCGATACGAACGGAGTAGGACAGTTGGCAAGCAATACACTGAGCTCTTCTTATTGATAAAGCCAGTAATAATCAAACTAGAAAGGAAAAGAAAAAAGACAAAGAAAAATATCTGCACGAATCTTCGCGTAACATCAATGGCATAGGACCTAGATGTGCATTACTTAGAGCACATCTAGATGTGCTTTAGCAATACTGTCAAACAAAACCCCTAATCATCATTGCAAACAGCGCATAGAGCATGGCTAATGCGACAACCACAACTACACATGCTAGTTCCTTCTTGTCTCTTGCTTTCATTTGTTGCATGTGATTGATTCTTTCTTGCTTCATCATACTAATTGTACATTCCAGATCAGCCAGTTTCTTCTTCAACTTTACGTTATCTTCTGCGAGCTTGGTGATAACACTCCGAGCCCTGCCATGCCATTCTTTATCTAGCCAGTTAACAAAGGCACACGCCTCATATCCCTGCCAATGTTAAATAGTATTCAGGATGAGCGGTGGCATTAACTGAAGTAAAATGATGAACTTAATTAGCACTAACCTCTAAGGGGCAACTGAGAAACCGCCTGCCAATGTCGAATCCCTCCGTGCATACACGTCGAGCGGGAGTGTGCCTGTGCACACAACTCAGCTTTTGGTACTTCTCGGTGGCGCAAAACTTGGAGTCAAACTTGTGTAGCGGGAGTCTGGAGTCATGCTCTGGATCTGGCGGCAGATCGCTTTCCTGGAGGGGAGGGGGGTCATTTAGGACGGATAATTCAGCAAGGAGCTATACTTTGGACATGCTAAAAAAGATCGGGATAGATTGGAACCTGACCGAACGATTCGGATCCGTAGTACACCTGCCTTCTGATGACCTTAGGCAAGTGCTCGGCGGCGACCGCCGTCGTGGCGGCGATACAAGCAGGAGCAGCCACACCGGAACCATTAGCACCACTCGTCTGCATTGCCCCAATGTCAACGCCACGCCAGGGAATTTGGAGGCTATGTAGGGATTTGGGGGAAATGGGGAAACTGTGGAGATAAGCTAATGGTCGGGAACTACTTATGGCACTCTATGTTGTATATGGCACACTGTTTATACATGTCGTTTGTGTTAGGTATTACAACGTCACACACGATTTCCGCACCAAACCGTGTGATAAGACAACGTAGGTTAGACACGGTTGCCGTTACATAACTGTACGTGATGTACTACCCTGTCCATATATGTGACACCCCGGATGTAACTTTCCATATTTGTAACTCCAACTCTTGCCATTTTTGTCTATGTGTTATGATATTCCCTTCGTGGTCGGGTTTTGTCTTTCGTTTTGCATTTTGTTCATGTCATGCATTGCATATCATGTCATCATGTGCATCTCATTTGCATACGTGTTCGTCTCATGCATCCGAGTATTTTCCCCGTTGTCCGTTTTGCAATCCGACACTCCCACACGCACCGGCGCACCCCTCTTGTCTCTTTTCGTGAGCGGGTGTTAAACGTTCTCGGAATGGACTGAGTCATGCCAAGTGGCCTTGGTACACCACCTGTCAAGTTTCGTTCCATTTGGAGGTCGTTTGATGCTCCAACGGTTAACCGGGTAACCGCAAAGGCCTTTGGTGTGTTGCAGCCCAACACCCCTCCAAAACAGCCGAATAACTCATCTAAGTCACTTCCATGCTCTCCGTCCTTCGATCACAATCGTGTGGGCGAAAACTACACCCCATTTGGAGTCTCCTAGCTCCCTCTAGCTATAAATATGTGCACCCTCCTCCAAATCCGGGTCCCGAAACCCTAGCCCGCTCCCTCTCCGCCGCCGGACACGTCCGGTCCGGCCGGACAAATCACCGCCGTCCCCTCGTCCAACCGCGCGCCGCCACGTGGCGACCGCGGCCCACTTCGCCGCCCCTGCTGCCGAAGCCCGTAGGGCCCGCGGGAGGCCCTCCCGGCCCAGATCGGCGCCGCCGCCCCGCGCGAGACCCCGCCCGCGCCCGCCGCCGACCGCCGCCGCCTCCGCTGCTCGCCGCCGCCGGCACCCCGCCTCCGTCGCGCCACCGCGCATCCACGCCGGCGTGCGCCGCCCTCCGCCGCCTCGCCTCCCCTCGCCGGCGAGTGCGCCCGGCCAGATCCGGCGGACCCTGCCTTCCCCGACCTCGCCGGCCCCAAGCTCCGGCCGCCCCTTCCTCCAACTCCGGCGAAGTTCCGGTGAACCTCGGACAGCGCGCCAGATCTAGATCCAGATCCACGGTTGACCCCGAAATCCTCGAAGTCCTGAGTTTATCACTTTATGTTACCCTGTTCATCGCATCATATATCCTTGCATACTACTCCGTTTCATGCGTGTGATATATCGAAATGTTCATCAGGCTATGCTATTCATTTTGTTCCATTGTGCCATGCTCGTTTGAGTTCATCTTGGCGCTCAAATCTCTTATGCAAGAGTGCTATGTGCTGTTTACCGCTGTTACTTATCAGAATATGATGATTTGTCATTTTTGCTGCATTTGATGTGTGCATCTTATGAGCATGAGCTCTACATGTGTTTTGATCTATGCCATGCCATATTTACAGAGGTGTATGCCATGTATTTTTGTGATCTATGTGGTGACTAGCACAAGCATGCAAACTAGGCTTCGTGATGTTTCCGTTTTCAGGGACTTAGAATTTTGATGCCATGTATCCATGTGGCTACAGTGAGATCCATGCTTCTTTTGAGTATGTTCAGTAAGGATGTTTTGGACATATAGTTGTGGTCTATCCATACATGCCTCTATTTGCAATTATGGGGTGCCCTAGCATGTCTTAATCTTGCTCTACTTTTGCTATAAAATGTTCCTAGCAGATTGTTAACATGTTATTCAATTTTGCCAAGGTTGTTGTAGTTGATCCATACATGCTATGAACTCGCTCTTGCCATGGTTAGCTTCATGAACATGTTTTGTTGCTGTTGGCATGCTTTTTTTGTCATGCATTGCCTTGTGATGAGTGAATAGAGCTCACAAAGATGCCTTCATAATTCTGTTAATGCCATGCTCTATTTTCTGCTAAGTCTGAAACCTTTTAACGAAACTTGCTATGTTTACATGGGTGCCATTATATCTTCTGTGCCTTTTTTGTTCATGATCAGTAAGGGACTTTTGTTCATGCATTTAGTAGATTGATGCCATGCCTTGTTTTGCTATGATAAGTGCTTGTAGCATGTTGATTGCTTGCTCTAAACATTGCTATCTGTTGCTGTTTATGCCATGTCCAGTATTTTCACCAAGTCTGTGAAGCTGATATCTTTTGCACTTTTTCCATGCTTGTTTGAACCTGTTATTGTGTGATCTAGCCATAGCTCAGTGTTCATCTTTTGTCGAGAATCTCTTGTAGATCACTGTCATATGCTTTGTTGCCATGTTGGGGTGCTATAGCATAGTTACTTGATGTATTCTAAGCGCTATCATGCTGTTAATCGCAGAATTATGTCATTCTTGTTTTGCTTGCCATTTGCAAACCGTGCATCCATTTCCGGTGATCTTTATATCGATTTCGACCGAAATAATCTCATCTCTCCAGTGGCATACTTGGTTTGCCAAGTTGATGTCTTGTTCATCCTTTTTCTTCCGGAGCACGCATATGCATCGCATATCACATCTCGCATACCATGCATGTATTGCATCATGTTGCTTGTGCATTGCACCGTGACTTATTGTGGTTCCATTGCTTGTGTTCTTGCTTTGAGTAGAGCCAGGAGACGAGTTCATGAATGAGGAACCTATTGAGAACGCTTACGAGGATCAAGCTTTCGACAACTCTGAGAACCTTGCAGGCAAGATGACCATACCCTCGAAATCACTTCTATCTTTGCTTTGCTAGTTGTTCTCTCTATTGCTATGATGCGCTACCTACCACTTGCTATATCATGCCCCCCATATTGCCATGTCAAGCCTCTAACCATCCTTTCCTAGTAAACCGTTGTTTGGCTAAGTTACCGCTTTTGCTCAACCCTTCTTATAGCGTTGCTAGTTGTAGGTGAAGTTGAAGTTGGTTCCATGTTGGAACATGGATATTTTGGGATATCACAATATCTCTTATTTAATTAATGCATCTATATACTTGGTAAAGGGTGGAAGGCTCGGCCTTATGCCTGGTGTTTTGTTCCACTCTTGCCGCCCTAGTTTCCGTCATACCGGTGTTATGTTCCTTGATTTTGCGTTCCTTACGCAGTTGGGTGATTTATGGGACCCCCTTGACAGTTCGCCTTGAATAAAACTCCTCCAGCAAGGCCCAACCTTGGTTTTACATTTGCCTACCTAAGCCTTTTTCCCTTGGGTTTTCGCGAGCCCGAGGGTCATCTTTATTTAACCCCCCCCCCCGCCCTGTGCTCCTTCGAGTGTTGGTCCGAACCGAGCAGCCTGCGGGGCCACCTCGGGGAAACTCGAGGTCTGGTTTTACTCGTAGCTTGACTTATCCGGTGTTCCCTGAGAATGAGATATGTGCAGCTCCTATCGGGACTTGTCGGCACATCGGGCGGCTTTGCTGGTCTTGTTTTACCATTGTCGAAATGTCTTGTAAACCGGGATTCCGAGATTGATCGGGTCTTCCCGGGAGAAGGTTTATCCTTCGTTGGCCGTGAGAGCTTATAATGGGCTAAGTTGGGACACCCCTGCAGGGTATTATCTTTCGAAAGCCGTGCCCGCGGTTATGAGGCAGATGGGAATTTGTTAATGTCCAGTTGTAGAGAACTTGACACTTGACTTAATTAAAATACATCAACTGTGTGTGTAGCCGTGATGGTCTCTTTTCGGCGGAGTCCGGGAAGTGAACACGGTCTGGGTTATGTATGAACGTAAGTAGTTTCAGGATCACTTCTTGATCATTTCTAGCTTCGCGACCGTTGCGTTGCTTCTCTTCTCGCTCTCATTTGCGTATGTTAGCCACCATATGCTTAGTGCTTGCTGCAGCTCCACCTCATTACCCCATCCTTTCCTATAAGCTTAAATAGTCTTGATCTCGCGGCTGTGAGATTTCTGAGTCCTCGTGACTCACAGATTCGACCAAAACAGTTGCAGGTGCCGACGATATCAGTGCAGGTGACGCAACCGATCTCAAGTGGGAGTTCGACGAGGAACGTGGTCGTTACTATGTTTTGTTTCCTGATGATCAGTAGTGGAGCCCAGTTGGGACGATCGGGGATCTAGCATTTGGGGTTATCTTATTTTCATTTGGATTTGACCGTAGTCGGTCTATGTGTGGATTTTGGATGATGTATGAATTAATTCATGTATTGTGTGAAGCGGCGATTGTAAGCCAACTCTCGTTATCCCATTCTTGTTCATTACATGGGCTTGTGTGAAGATGACCCTTCTTGTGACAATACCTACAATGCGGTTATGCCTCTAAGTCGTGCCTCGACACGTGGGAGATATAGCCGCATCGTGGGCGTTATAATATAATTGAGTTACAGTGAGATACCGTGTAAACGGTCGCTCTGCGGATATCCGTAAAAAATAGTCGCTCTGCATATAGAGATGGCGGCGGCGGCCTAGGCAGCGGCTATCGGAGAAGAGGTCAATCCTCGGTCGATGGACGGTGGCGGCGTCATAGGAGGTCAATCCTCGGTCTGCGGCGGGTGACAGGAGGAGCTCAACCATCGAGGTCGGCGGCGGCGTGATTCGAGCACATCCATCGCGGTCGATGGTGGGATATTGGAGGTCGAACTTCAGGTGGTAGCCACACTAAGCTTTGCTCCTCGACCCTGTTGTCTCGGCGTGCCGCCGCATCACGCTTGTCTATCTGTTGGGTGGAGGTCGTCGCGCGGCTAATTAATTAAGGTATTCTTTTCGTGAGTGGCTTAATTAAGGTATTCAATTCCTAAGGGTAGTGTTGTACTAGTACTCTGCGTGTAAATTGACTGGCCAATAATTTTTGTCATTGCACGTCTAGATAACAACATGGAGCGCCCTCAGTAATTATGAAAATAAAACCTTGTGATTTATGCACACATCTTTGGGCAGCAGTTAATGCGTGTATTAATGTTGTTGTTTTATTTTTAATTACCATTCGTGTGCTACAGATGGAACGATCTCGATGGATGAAGAATCGGAAAACCAGAGATTTTATCAGTGGCGTGACAGAGTTCATGAATTTGGCTTAAAGTACAAAGAGGAGAATTGGTGATGCGGATTACATCCTGTGTCCATGTACTGATTGTGCCAATACAGAGTCACATGAAGTTGCAGATGTCCAGATGCACTTAGTCTCTAGGGGATTCATGGATGGATATACACGTTGGACCAGACACGGTGAAGAGGAGGTCATGGATGAAGATACCCAGGGCAACGAGATGCCAAACCCCGATCAGTGTCACATGGATGTTGAATCTAACATCGGGGCAGAGGCATCAAGCTACCAATGGAACACCAGAAAGCCGAAACGCCCACTGGAAAACCAAGACGTCGACGCAGATGACGACGATCTTGATATGCCAGATTTTGCTGCTATGATTGTAGATTTCAAGGACCCAAAAAGGATATGATTGGGTACAAGGATCTGCCATCCATTGATGCGGACTCCAACAAAGAATTGTATCCAGGTTGTAAAAAGAAATATTCCAAGTTGAGTGCCACCCTAGCGCTTCTCAGATTTAAAGCATCAAACGGTCTATCAAACAAGGGCTTCACATAGATGTTAGGTCTTTTCAAAGAAATTCTTCCAGAAGATAATGTGCTCCCCAGAAGCACGAATGAAGCGAAGAAAATTGTTTGCCCATTGGAACTTGAAGTACAGAAGATACACGCTTGTGTGAATGATTGTATATTGTGCCATGGTGAGTAAAAAGATTTGCGTGCATGTCCCACATGCAAGCATGCACGATACAAGCACGGGAGAGCAAAGGACAAGTACAAATTGGACGACGAGATCAAGACAGGAATCCCGTTCAAGGTTGTTTGGTACTTGCCTTCAATTCCAAGGTTGAGGCATTTGTTTGCAAACCCTAGAGAGGCAAAGAGGTTGCGGTGGCATCATGATGAGCGAATTGTGGATAGGTTTATGAGGTACCCGAAAGATGGGGCTCAGTGTGAATTAATCGACAACAAGTTTGAAAAATTTGCCAAGGATCCTAGAAGTATAAGGCTCGGGGAGTGTACTGACGGGATGAATCCTTTTGGCGATATGATCACCAATCGCAGCACATGGCCGGTGCTTCTGTGCATATATAACCATCTCATTGGTTGTGTATGAAGAAAAAATACATTATGATGTCAATGATTATCCAAGGCCCGAAGCAACCTGGAAATGACATCGACATTTACTTTCAGCTACTGGTAGAAGAACTGCTGACAGTGTGGATAGATGCGCCTGTTGTAAAATGTTATGATGCTTACAGAAAGGAGATTTTTGATCTACATGCGATGCTGGTGCACACCATTCAAGATATTCCGGCATTAGGCAACACATCGGGGCAGAAAACAAAGGGAGATGGAGGGTGTGTCACATGCATGTATAGGACAGCTAGCAGAAGACTTCCCAACTCGCACAAAACAGTGTATTTGCGTCATCGTAGGTTCTTACGGAAACCTCACCCATGCCAAAAGATGAAAGCTGAATTTGATGGTACGACAGAGGCAGGTGCGAGCCAAAGACCCTATGACGGGGAGGTGGTGCACAACATGGCTAAAAAAATTAATTTTGTGCTTGGCAAGAACCACCCTTTGACGATGAAACAAACACCCTAGGGTTAAGTGTTTAAGAAGAAATCATGTTCTGGAAATTACCTTACTGGGAGAATCTACGTGTACGTCACTGCATCGATGTCATGCACGTTGAGAAGAACGTATGTGAAAGCATCCTTTGTACTCTACTCAAGATTGAAGGTAAAAGAAAGGATGGTGACGGTTCATGGCTCGATATGCTTGCTAATCAATCAAAACACAAGAGTGAAGCAGAAGATGATGGCAAATTCATCAAAGCTCGCCATAGTTACAAGGTACAAAAGAAGCAACAGAATTCTTCACCTATTTGTTGTCAGTTAAGACACCCTCTTCCTACTACGCAAACATCAGAAGTCTCGTGGATGTCAGCTCAGGTAAAATGAACTTGGGACACATGAATTCACATGATTTCCACGTAATATTGACACAAATCCTCCCGGTGGCCATCAGGAATCTGATGGACAAAGATATAAGAAACACACTCATTGACCTCTGTGATTTCTTCAACCAACTATGGCAGAAAGTTGTAGATCTTGAAGAGTTGGATCATAAGCGAGATAATATTGCAAGAATATTGTCCAACCTAGAGATGTTTTTCCCACCGTCATTCTTTGATGTCATGGTCCATCTCATTGTGCACCTTGTCGATGCGATAAAGTATTGTGGTCCAGTGTTTCTTTGCAACATGTATCCCTTCGAGAGGTTCATGGGAATACTGAAGTGCTTTTGTCGGAACCGAAACCATCCAGAGGCAAGCATCCTACAAGGTTATACCGCGGAGGAGGTGGTTGAGTTTTGCACCGAATACATGAAACAAAGACCTATAGGTTTGCCTTTCTCTTGCCAGAGGGAAGGCTGAAAGGTAAGCCGGTCCTTGCTGGCACGCAAATGGCTGCACCCGGAGAATTGGCAGAGAAAGCCCATTTGACGGTACTTCTTAACAGCCTAGTTCTCGGCGCTTATGCCGAAGAACACTTGGCGGAGATATGCCAAAGCTTCTTACCAATGGTGCCTTCATCAGATGTGGAGATGAAGGACCACACTAAGAACTACACCGAATGGCTGAAGTATCGTTTGGCACAAGGATCCGTCGATGACATTGCTACGTGGTTGGCACAAAAGCCATCACCTACGTTGTTGACGTACCAAGCATATGACATAAATGGATACACGTTCTACACAGAGGAACGTGATCAGAAGACCTCATATCAGAAGAGCTGTGTTCGAATAGAATGCACGACTGTAAATGAAGCTGATAAAAGGGTATACTATGGAACCATCAAAGAGATTTGGGAGCTTGACTATGTGAAAGTTAAGGTGGCATTATTTAGGTGTGAATGGATCCCTCTTGGTCAGGTAAGGATTGATGAGTAGAGGTAGACCTGTGTTAACAGGACAACGATGGCATATCACGCGGACCCATCCATTCTTGCCAGCGATGCTACCCAGATTTTCTTTGTGGATGACCCCTTCATAAGAACTGCCATTTAGTGATGCATGGGAAGAGAAGGGTGTAAGGGAATATTTATCCCTTAGTTATTTTGGTGATTGATGACGATGCTTTGGCGGACTAACCGTATGCATTGAGTATTTCAGACATATCATGACTAGGCACAAGACGATTTGGTGCCCCTCGAAGACTTTTGAAGACGGTGTTTTTATACATTTCTTTTCGGTGGATTTGAGTCGTAGGAAAGCCGTACTATTAAGATGGGGTCCGCTTTGGAAAGGTTTGGGTGGAATCATCACGTACACGTCTACTCCTGTTGCACCACCTTTCCTTTGGCTCTTTGGAGCATCCTCTGTTTTTACGTGTCTCTGCGAAATGAAGGACTCCTAGTGTTGCTGAACTGGGGCATGCGGTAGTACTACTCTTCAGAGTGTTAGTACCGCAGGCCCTTGCGGTAGTACCGCAAGTGCCCACGGTAGTACTGCTCATTGTGGGCGGTAGTACCGTGGCCCCAGGATAGGCCCAGCGGCTCGAACGGTTGTAGGGGTGGATGTAATTTTTTACATCCACGCCCAACACGGTAGTACCGCACCTCAGGTGCGGTAGTACCGCGAGCTCTGGGCAGGCGCGGCAACATAAGCGGAATTAGGGGCGGATGTAATTTTTTTACATCCGCGCCCTACGCGGTAGTACCGCTCCAGGCTTGTGGTACTACCGTGTCGGATTTTTGCATAGATCCCAACTCAGCGCAAGTTGCCACGGATGTATTTTTATATGTCCGTTCCTTCCCAAAATCTAGACTATCCCTACCTTGCGGTAGTACCGCAAGGGGGAGCGGTAGTACCACGCCAGCAGTTCTACCGCCCTCTGCTTCATCGCATCAGGGCTGCTCTGGTTTCTGCTGCACGGGCGGTAGTACCGGGTGCCCTTGCGGTAGTACCGCATCCCCGGCGCGGTAGTACCATGCTTCGTAGGCTAAGTTGGTGGATAATAGTTGGATTTGTTCTTGCACTATATTGTTGGGGAACGTAGCAGAAATTCAAAATTTTCTACGCATCACCAAGATCATTCTATGGAGTAATCTAGCAACGAGGGGAAGGAGAGTGCATCTACATACCATTGTAGATCGCGATGCGGAAGCGTTGCAAGAACGCGGATGAGGGAGTCGTACTCGTAGCGATTCAGATCGCGGTTGATTCCGATCTAAGCGCCGAACCACGGCGCCTCCGCGTTCAACACACGTGCAGCCCGGTGACGTCTCCCACGCCTTGATCCAGCAAGGTGAGAGGGAGAGGTTGGGTAAGACTCCATCCAGCAGCAGCATGACGGCGTGGTGGTGATGGAGGAGCGTGGCAATCCCGCAGGGCTTCGCCAAGCACCGCGGGAGAGGAGGAGGAGGGAGAGGGGTAGGGCTGCGCCGAAAGAGAGACGTTCTCATGTGTCTTGGGCAGCCCAAACCTCAACTATATATAGGGGGGGGGCTGCGCCCCCTCTAGGGTTCCCACCCCCAAGAGAAGGCGGCCAGCCCTAGATCCCATCCAAGGGGGGCGGCCAAGGGGAGGAGAGGGGGGGCGCCACTAGGGTGGGCCTTAAGGCCCATCTGGACCTAGGGTTTGCCCCCTCCCACTCTCCCATGCGCTTGGGCCTTGGTGGGGGGCACACCAGCCCACCTGGGGCTGGTCCCCTCCCACACTTGGCCCAAGCAGCCTTCTGGGGCTGGTGGCCCCACTTGGTGGACCCCCGGGACCCTCGCGGTGGTCCCGGTACATTACCGATATCACCCGAAACTTTTCCGGTGACCAAAACAGGACTTCCCATATATAAATCTTTACCTCCGGACCATTACAGAACTCCTCGTGACGTCCGTGATCTCATCCGGGACTCCGAACAACATTCGGTAACCACGTACATACTTTCCCTATAACCCTAGCGTCATCGAACCTTAAGTGTGTAGACCCTACGGGTTCGGGAACCATGCAGACATGACCGAGACGTTCTCCGGTCAATAACCAACAGCGGGATCTGGATACCCATGTTGGCTCCCACATGTTCCACGATGATCTCATCGGATGAACCACGATGTCGGGGATTCAATCAATCCCGTATACAATTCCCTTTGTCTATCGATATGTTACTTGCCCGAGATTCGATCGTCGGTATCCCTATACCTTGTTCAATCTCGTTACCGGCAAGTCTCTTTACTCGTTCTGTAACTCACATCATCCCGTGATGAACTCCTTGGTCACATTGTGCACATTATGATGATGTCCTATCGAGTGGGCCCAGAGATACCTCTCCGTTTACACGGAGTGACAAATCCCAGTCTCGATTCGTGCCAACCCAACAGACACTTTCGGAGATACCTGTAGTGCACCTTTATAGCCACCCAGTTACGTTGTGACGTTTGGTACACCCAAAGCATTCCTACGGTATCCGGGAGTTGCACAATCTCATGGTCTAAGGAACTGATACTTGACATTAGAAAAGCTCTAAGCAAACGAACTACACGATCTTGTGCTAGGCTTAGGATTGGGTCTTGTCCATCACATCATTTTCCTAATGATGTGATCCCGTTATCAACGACATCCAATGTCCATGGTCAGGAAACCATAACCATCTATTGATCAACGAGATAGTCAACTAGAGGCTTACTAGGGACATGGTGTTGTCTATGTATCCACACATGTATCTGAGTTTCCTGTCAATACAATTCTAGCATGGATAATAAACGATTATCATGAACAAGGAAATATAATAATAACCTATTTATAATTGCCTCTAGGGCATATTTCCAACATATATAAGGGGTGTCTTCTTCTCCGAGTTTACCACCTCTTCCATCCCCAAGCTCCATTGTTGCTCCAAGCTCCATTTTCTCCCGATCTCTCTCCCTAGCCAATCAAACTTGTTGATTCTTTAGGGATTGGTTGAGAAGGCCCCAATCTACACTTCCACCAAGAGAAATTTGATTCCCCCCACTAATCCTTTGCGGATCTTGTTACTCTTGGGTGTTTGAGCACCCTAGACGGTTGAGGTCACCGCAGAGTCATATTCCATTGTGGTGAAGCTTCATGGTGTCATTGGGAGCCTCCAATTAAGTTGTGGAGATTGCCCCAACCTTGTTTGTAAAGGTCCGGTCGCCGCCTCCAAGGGCACCAATAGTGGAATCACGACATCTCACATTGTGTGAGGGCGTGAGGAGAATACGGTGGCCCTAGTGGCTTCTTGGGGAGCATTGTGCCTCCACACCGCTCCAACAGAGACGTACTTCCCCTCAAAGGAAGGAACTTTGGTAACACATCCTCGTCTTCACCGGCTTCCACTCTTGGTTATCTCGTGCCTTTACTTGTGCAAGCTTATTTGTGTTATATTCCTTGCTTGCTTGTGTGCTTGTTGTTGTTGCATCATATAGGTTGCTCACCTAGTTGCATATCTAGACAACCTACTTTGATGCAAAGTTTGATTTGGTAAAGAAAAGCTAAAAATTGTTGGTTGCCTATTCACCCCCCCTCTAGTCAACTATATCGATCCTATCAATTGGTATCAGAGCCTCGTCTCTTTATTAAGGACTTTGCCGTCTGAAGAGTATGGTTGACACCGTAGACGGTGGGGAGGAGCACTTCGGTGTGAATCCGTTCTCGTCTACGGCCGATGGGGGAACCGCGGTCTCTCATGAGGAATTCAATGTGGCTTTGGACACATTGAAAACCTCCATGATGACCGAGGTTGAAAGCATGTTTAACAAATTCTTAGAAGGGCTTAAACTATCCACCGCACCGATGAAAGTGGGTGATCCCACTAACAAGGTGACGGATGCTAACTCCGACAAGGGGGAAGCTACTAGTGAAAAGGCTCCTTCTTCTAGTGGTAAAAATGGCAACGGCATCTTTGCCCATGTGGAACCCCCGCGTACTTATGGTGGACCGATTCCTTCCACTCATTTGAATCATGCCGGTCCTCCCCCTAAGATTGTGAAAAATGAGGATTTTGATTCTTGGGTTTATCGCTTTAAGCGTCATTTAAACCATGTTAATACTAATTTGGAGAATCATTGAAGAAGGTTTTTATAAGCATGACCGAAGCAACTTCACCCCTAGAGAAGCCGCGGATAATCAATTCAATGAGAATGCTCTCTTCATCATCCAAGATGCAATTCCACCCGAAGATCTTGCTCATCTCCGGCCCTTCACCGTGGCCAAGGATGCTTGGCGCCATGTTGTTTCCCTCTACAGGGGAAGCGCAAGCATTCAACGCTCCAACTAAGAAGTGGTGCAAGACGAAGCTGATGAGTTTGCAATGAAAGAAGATGAAGAACCTCGTGAGATTTATCGGAGATTAACCACTCTCGCGGTCTCACTCCGAGATCATGGGAGCAAGGATACGGATGACAATTGGATCAAGCGCAAATTCCTCAAGGCCATGATGCCTTACCACAAGGCCATGTCCTCCGTCATTCGTCAAAGGCCGGACTTCCACACCTTGTCCTCAAGTGAAGTGTTGGATGAGTTTGTGGCTATGAGCATCTTGGACAAGACCGCCGACAATGCGGTGTTATGTTCTCAAAGAGCAAAGAAGCCCAATCTTGCCTTGAAGGGCAAGGTTAGTGTGGAAGAAGAGGATGAAGAGGAAGAAGAGGAGAGCAATCCCGAAGATACAAAGTATGCTTATCATGAACACATGGCTCTTGCTTCAAGGCAATTTTTGAGCAAGAAGAACACAAGGCCCAACTTCAACAAGAACAACTCAAGTGGCACGAAGGTCAAGCATCGCCGTTTAGCCCATGTCAATATGAGATCTTTGCAAAGTCTTCTCAAGGGGGACCATGTCCGTGGACTAACAAATGTTAGTTTTGCTAAAGATCGTGCTTGCAATGCTTGTATCGAAGGAAAGCTACATGAAAAGGCTCACCCTCCCACGACTATCATTTACTTGAAGAGGCCTTTGGATCTCCTTCACTTGGATCTCTTTTGGCCTCCATCCTTTGATAGTCTTGGGGGTAGAAAGTATTGCTTGGTGATTGTGGATGATTATTCAAGATACACTTGGGTATACTTCTTCAAGAGGAAGAGCGAGACCCAAGAAACCGTCATTGACTTTGCAAATGAAGCCCAACGTCAACACAATGCAAAGATCTTGACAATAAAAGAAGTGACAACGGCACCGAGTTCAAGAACTACACCCTGGATGAGTTTCTTAGTGATGAGCGGACCAGGCATCAATATTCCGCGTCGTACACCCCTCAACAAAATGGTGTAGCGGAGAGGAAGAACCGGACGTTGATGGATGCGGCAAGGACCATGATGGCGGAGTTCAAGTCTCCATACAACTTTTTGGCCGAAGCCATCAACACCGCGTGTCATGCATCCAATCGGCTCTATCTCCGCAAAGGCTTGAACAAGACTCCATATGAGATTCTCACCGGTAACAAGCCCAACCGCAAGTACTTTCGGGTGTTCGGGTGTAAGTGTTTCATTCTCAAGAAAGGTGTCCGGTTGTCTAAATTTGAGGCTAGAGCTTATGAGGGCATATTTGTTGGTTATGCTACAAACTCTCATGCTTACCGTGTCCTCAATAAGTCCACGGGACTTATTGAGGAGACGTGTAAGGTGGAGTTTGATGAGAATAACGGCTCCCAAGTGGAGCAAAGTGGCACTTGTGATGTAGGTGATGACATTCGTCACCAAGCCATAAGAAGAATGGGAGTTGGTTTTATCCTACCCATTGGGGAACCCCTTGTGGCCGAAGGAGAAGGACAATGCTCCACTCAAGTGGAGCCATCACCAACCCAAGGCCCACACGCTTCCGAAGAACAAAGTGAAGGCCCTCAACCTCATGAACAAGACCAAGAGCAAGATCAATCTCAAGATGGTGTTGAATCACCAAGTGATGCCCAAGGTCAAGTTCTCTCCTCCGAGCAAGTTCAAGATCAAGAGCAAGCTCAAGATCAAGAACAAGCTCAAGACGGCGCTCAAGATGATCAAGTGACCGCTCCTCAACTCACTCCGGAGGAGGAATTAGAGCATCGTGCTGCCAAGATCGCATCCAAGCTCACAACCAAGGTTCTTCTCATGACAAATGTGCTTGGAAGCATTCAAAAGGGGGGAAGCACTCGTAGACAATTGGCAAACTATTGTGAACATCACGCGTTTGTCTCTTGTGTTGAACCCCAAAAGGTCTATGAGGCACTCGAGGATACGGATTGGCTTAATGCCATGCATGAAGAACTCAACAACTTCGAACACAACAAGGTGTGGAGATTGGTGCCAAGGCCAAGGGGGAACCATAATGTCATTGGAACCAAGTGGATATTCAAGAACAAGCAAGATGCTCATGGAATTATCATTCGCAACAAGGCCCATTTGGTAGTACAAGGCTACTCCCAAGTCGAGGGTATCGACTACGGTGAAACCTTTGCTCCCGTTGCTCGCCTTGAATCCATTCGCATGTTGATTTCTTATGCTTCTCATCATAACTTTAAGTTGCAACAAATGGATGTGAAGAGTGCTTTTCTTAATGGTCCTATTAATCAGTTGGTATATGTCAAGCAACCGCCCGGGTTCGAGGATCCCTATTTCCCCGATCATGTGTACCAACTCGATAAGGCACTCTATGGCCTTAAAGAAGCCCCACGTGTGTGGTATGACAACCTTACCGAGTTGTTGCAAGATCGTGGGTTTGCAATCGGGAAAATCGACCCCAGTCTTTTTACTAAGAAGGTCATAGGGGAGTTGTTTGTGTGCCAAGTATATGTTGATGACATTATCTTTGGTTCCCCTAACAAAGCTTTCAATGAGGAATTTGCCGCTCTCATGACCTCAAAGTTCAAGATGTCCATGATGGGAGAGTTGAAGTTCTTTCTTGGGTTAGAAGTCAAGCAACAAAGAGAAGGAACCTTCATCAAGCAAGCCAAATACAGTCAAGACATGCTCAAGAGATTCAAGCTAAGTGATGTCAAACCGGCTTCCACTCCAATGACCGTCAAATGCCAACTTGATATAGATCCCAATGGTAAAGCGGTGGATCAAAAGGTATATCGCTCCATGATTGGCTCCTTGCTTTACCTTTGTGCATCTAGATTATGCACGGTTTCAAGCCGCACCTAAGGAAAGCCACTTTGTGGCGGTCAAGAGAATTTTTCGATATTTGGCTCATACCCCAAACTTTGGCTTATGGTACCCAAAAGGAGCAAACTTCAAGCTTGTAGGCCATTCGAACTCAGATTGGGCGAGAGAGAAAGTGGATAGGAAGTCCACTTCCGGAGGGTACCAATTGCTTGGCTGCTCTTTGGTGAGTTGGTCTTCTAAGAAGCAAAATTGTGTGTCTCTCTCGTCCACCAAAGTGGAGTACGTGGCGGCCGGTAGTTGATGTGCACAACTTCTTTGGATGAGGCAAACTTTAAAGGATTATGGTGTCATTTGTGACATAGTGCCTCTTTGGTGTGATAATGAAAGTGCCATCAAGATTTCTCTCAACCCGGTTCAACACTTCAAGACGAAGCATATTGAGATTCGGTATCACTTCATCCAGGATCACATTAGGCGAGGGGAGATTGAGCTCAACTATGTAAACACACATGATAACCTTGCAGATATTTTCACGAAGCCCTTGGATGAAACAAGATTTCGCGAGTTAAGGCATGAGCTAAATATCATTGATTTGAGCAATGTTTCTTGAACCCTTGCACACCCCACCATACTCAACTTGTTATCTTGTTTAGGTGTAGGCATGGACATAGGGGGAGTGTTGTTCTCTCAATGAACTCTCCCTCCCCCCATTATGCATAAATTGATCAACTCTTTCACATTAGCCATTGTTGATGGTACTTCTGCTTCAAAGACGAGTTTTGGTCATGGGCCCAAGGATAATTCTTCGCGGTGCCATACCAATTGACTCAAACATACGTGGCTCAGCCCACCGCCCTCTCTTTGGAGAGGCTGCGTTGCGTGTTTGGTCCTTGTTGTCTCGTGGGTTAGCTCTTTGGTGTGTCCGTTCGCTTGAAGGTTGCGTTGGAATGGCCCCTTTTCTTCTCTTTTTTGAAACATGCATTTTCTTGGGTCTACGGTATTACCGTGGCTCACCATGGTACTACCGCAGGAGCTGCCCACGGTGCAGTACTTCCGCCCAGGCGGTACTACTGCGATGACACGCGGTACTACCGCGCAGTCGAGAGCGCGTGGGGGTTAAGAGCGGTCAAGGGGAGTTCCAACTTCCCCATACCCATTCAACTCTTTCTCTCCATGCCGTCTCTCTATCTCGTTCCCAAGAACGGCGCCGGATCTCCGTCTCCGGCCGCTCTCCTCGCATTCCGTCCGGTGGGATCGTTCCCCACCACTTCCTCTTGCCATGGAACAAGGTTTCTCCCCAAATCCCTCTCTCTTTGGTTTGTTCTTTCGTTTCTAGGTTTTTGGGGAGATGCATGTTGTTCTTGAGATTTTTAGGCCAAATCTTTGCACGAGTAGGATGTAGGAGAGTAGTAATGCGTAGAGATGGTACTTGATATGTTGCCCCATGGTAGATTTGATCAACCATGGTACCGCTTCGTTGTCACGGTTGTGCTCAGATCCATTTGAGGTTCGGATCTGACACCGTGCGGTACTACCGCATCTCCGGTGCGGTACTACCGCTCCTCAGAAGCGGTACTACCGCGTGAGGCGCGACACTAAATTTCTACTGCCGCTCCGAGACACGGTACTACCGTGCCACCCTGGCGCGGTACTACCGTGGCAAGGAGCAGCACTAAATTTTTAGTACCGCGCACCCATGTGGTACTACCGTTGGTGTCAAATCTCCCAAGTGGCATTTACCAAGTGCGAGTTCTACTTGTTTCTCCTGTTTTGCTGTGGTCTTTGCATTGATCCTTCTCGTTTGTCTTGCGTGTTATTGTGTTGTGTGTCATATGTGGTGGCTCCGGTTTCAATGCCCGTCGCTCGAACCCCGTTCTCGACACGGGCTCCAAGCGCCTGCGCAACCAAGATGAAGCTCCAGAGGGCTCCAATGCCCCCAACGCAAAACCAAGACCACCGCCACCAAGCACAAGGAGCCCACCATGGGCATGGATGAGATACCTCTTGCTGAGTTTGTCACTCGAAGGAAGATCAACCCCTATGTGAATCCCCGTGCAAACTTCAGAGGGAATGATCTATTCTGGACCAAGCAGCAGAATATCATCTATCTGGATGTGATCAAGGCCAAGCAGAACATCTACGTGGATGTGCACTGGATTGACATGACTCACATTAGGCAGGATAAGCACCGTGACTATCTTGGTGAGACTTTGGACCTGATAGAGCAGTTTGGCATTGAGGACGTGATCTCTTTTCACCTGGTCTTTGACCCTGAGATTGTGTCCCAGTTCTTTGCCTCGGTCCACTTCCATCCTGATGAGGAATGGTCCATGACCTGGATGACCAATGGACAATAGATGACTGCTAAGTGGAAGGACTTCATGGCTTTGCTACATGCGCCTGATGAGGGGCTCAACACGCCTGTTGGTGTTCTCCCTCATGCCAACCCCAAGTCCACTAGCAAGAACAAGCTCCAGCAGTATTATGTTGAGAAGAAGCTTCCCAATGACAAGAAGACGTGGGTGCTGAACCCATTCCTTGACATCATGCACCGGATCTTCGGCAACTCCCTCTTTCCCCGCATTGGTGACAAGGACAAGGTGCATGCCTATCTTGTGGATATGATGCTCATTTGTGAGGAGGCACGTCACTCTCAGTCACAACCTCTTGACGTCTCACACATCATGTGGTGCGAGCTTCAGTTTGCGGTGTTCAACCGTAAGGTACCCATCTATAGACCTTACTTGTTTCTCTTGATCACGAGGACTTGGGAGAAGCTCTACTCGGAAGATGAGTTTTTGGCCCTTGACTGGATCCGTCACGACCCCATCAGGCTCCGCATCAAGCCTCAGTGGGCTAACATTACTACTCGTGCTGAGGTAGAGGCTCCTAGAATGGAAGTTGATGAGGATGAGATTGAGGAGGAGGACGCGGATGAGGAGAGCTCTGCTGGGTATGCCCCTCCCTCTACTGAGCCCTCATGGGCTAAGAAGTTGAAGGCCAAGATGAAGGCCTTGTTCTGCATGCAAGCAAAGGGGCAGTACCGGACTCATGTTTCCTCCAAGGAGAGTCGCCGCCGCGACATGAGGATCTTGAGGACTTTTGGAGAGGACATTTCCAGCGGATCCGAGAAGCACATCACTCCAGAGGCTGCATGGATGGCAAAACAGGGCTACAAGTGGACTGATTCTGAGGAGGAGCCCATCCCCGCCGCTGAGACCGACGAGGAGCATGAAGTGTGATCACTTTAGCTTGAGCCACCGCTTGTGTCATAGGTGTCCTCTCTGCCTTTTTGGTGTCTCGATGCCAAAGGGGGGGAGAGTGTAGGATTTGCGAGTCGTGTGTCGTGTGTTTCGTCTTGTCACTTTGCTTTCATTTCGTTGAACTTCGTTTGCTTTGGTTTGGTTTGTGCTTGTGAGACCTTTCTATCATATGGTGTAAGACATATGCACTCTAGCTGCCTTATTGAGCCTATGCTATCTTGTGATCTTTACTTTATGCTCTTAGTTATTATCTTGCCTAGTGTTAGCCTTATTGTTGCAACATATGCCTTGTCTATAAAATATAGGGGGAGTGTTGATCCTAGTATGTGTGTCGTGTAGTCCAAAGCACTTCTCTAAGATAGCACACATTTAGGGGGAGCCCGTCTATATTTTAGAGATGTGGGGTTTGCCCATGTTCTATGTTATCTCCCTTTGTGCAAATCCCGTATTGTCATCAATCCACCAAAAAGGGGGAGATTGTAAGGGTATATTTATCCCTTAGTTGTTTTGGTGATTGATGACAATGCTTTTGCGTACTAATCGTGCATTGAGTATTTCAGACATATCATGACTAGGCACAAGATGATTTGGTGCCCCTCGAAGACTGTTGAAGACGGCGTTTTTCTACGTTTCTTTTCGGTGGATTTGAGTCGTAGGAAAGCCGTGCTATTAAGAGGGGCACCAATAGTGGAATCACGGCATCTCGCATTGTGTGAGGGCGTGAGGAGAATACGGTGGCCCTAGTGGCTTCTTGGGGAGCATTGTGCCTCCATACTGCTCCAACGGAGACGTACTTCCCCTCAAAGGAAGGAACTTCGGTTGAGGGAGTCCTGGATTAGGGGGTCCTCGGATAGCCGGACTATATACTTTGGCCGGACTGTTGGACTATGAAGATACAAGATTGAAGACCTCGTCCCGTGTCCAGATGGGACTCTCCTTTGCGTGGAAGGCAAGCTTGGCAATTCGGATATTTAGATCTCCTCCCTTGTAACCGACTCTGTGTAACCCTAGCCCCCTCCGGTGTCTATATAAACCAGAGGGTTTAGTCCGTAGGACGACAACAATCATAATCATAGGCTAGCTTCTAGGGTTTAGCCTCTACGATCTCATGGTAGATCAACTCTTGTAATACTCATATCATCAAGATCAATCAAGCAGGAAGTAGGGTATTACCTCCATCGAGAGGGCCCGAACCTGGGTAAACATCGTGTCCCCCGCCTCCTGTTACCATCCGCCTTAGACGCACAGTTCGGCACCCCCTACCCGAGATCCGCCGGTTTTGACACCGACATTGGTGCTTTCATTGAGAGTTCCACTGTGCCGTCACGATAGAGGCTTGATGGCCCCTTCGATCATCGGCAACGATGTGATCCAGGGTGAGGTTTTTCTCCCCGGATAGATCTTCGTATTCGACGGCTTCGTACTGCGGGCCAACTCGCTTGGCCATCTAGAGCAGATCAAGAGCTACACCCCTGGCCGTCAGGTGAGGTTTGGAAACTTAAACTATACCGCCGACATCCGCGGAGACTTGATCTTCGACGGATTCGAGCCCACGTCAGGTGTGCCGCACAGTCACGACGAGCATGACTTAGCTCAACCGTCGGACGGTGTTCGGGAGATCACACCTGTGGCTACTCCAGCCCTTAATCCGGAGCAGATTGCGCCGTCCGAGGACGGGTGGATGGACCCCGCCACGGAGGCCGCACACTCAGCGGCGTTAGAGCCGAATACTGACTTCACCTCTTATGAGACCTGTGTTGCCGAACCCTTGGATTCGTCCCCGGCCACGGGCTCCGAACCGCTTGCGTCCGTGCCTATCGAATCTGAATGGGCATCGATCATGGAGTTTACCTCCGCGGATATTTTCCAGCACTCGCCCTTGGGAGATGTGCTAGATTCATTAAGGTCTCTCTCCTTGTCAGAAGACCCTTGGACGAACTATGTCCGGCTTGAGTGGGAAGCGGACGACGAAGAAATTCGTTACCCACCCACCACCCACTTAATAGCCACTGTCGACGACTTAACCGACATGCTCGATTTCGGCTCCGAAGACATCGACGGTATGGACGACGATGCAGGAGACGAACAGGAACCACCGCCCATAGGGCGCTGGACTGCCACCTCATCATATGATATATACATGGTGGACACCCCCAAAGAAAGCGATGGCAATTAGGCAATGGAGGATAATCCCCCCGAGAAGCAATCTAAGCACCGGCGTCATCGGCGCCGCTCTAAGCCCCACCATAGCAAAAGCAGCGATACCGGCACAAGAGACAATAACGCTGCAGAGAGTGCCGAAGACGAAGACAATCCCCTCCAGCCAGGCCTCGAGCGGGAGGATGGGAAAGCTAGCCCTAAGGAACAGGCAGCAGACGGAGAATCAGAGCATGACAATTACATGCCTCTCTCCGAAAATGAGGTGAGCCTCGGCGACGAAGAATTTATCGTGCCTGAGGATCCCGTCGAGCAGGAGCGCTTCAAGCGCCGGCTTATAGCCACAGCAAAAAGCCTGAAGAAAAAGCAATAACAACTTCAAGCTGACCAAGATCTGCTAGCGGATAGATGGACTGAGGTCCTGGCGGCCGAGGAATACGAACTCGAGCGCCCAACCAAAAGTTACCCAAAGCGCAGGTTGCTACCCCAACTCAAGGAGGAAGCATTAAAGCCTACGCTTCCAGCGTATGATACGGCTGACCGGCCACTTCGTGGCCGAGACAAAGCGGCATATCAGGCCGAAATCCAGCCCGCACCCCGTCACCAGTTAAACAAAAATACCAAGGCCCGGGGTAACACACAGGACCTGCGAGACGTATTGGAAAACAAAGCAGGACATGCAAGATCAATCTACGGATCACGGGGGCGCGCCCCAACGCGTGACGACGACCGTCACGCTGGATATACTAAAAGCAAATCCGGCAGGGCCGAATACAGCAGACAAGACTCGTATGAACTACGTCGCGACATAGCCCAGCACAGAGGCGCTGCACACCCCCTATGCTTCACTGACGAAGTAATGGATCACGAAGTCCCAGAAGGTTTTAAGCCCGTGAACATTGAATCATATGATGGCACAACAGACCCCGCGATATGGATTGAAGATTTCCTCCTCCACATCCACATGGCCCGCGGTGACGATCTACATGCCATCAAGTACCTCCCACTAAAACTCAAAGGGCCGGTCGGCATTGACTGAATAGCCTGCCAGCAAAGTCCATCGGCAGTTGGGAGAATTTGGAAGACGCATTCCTTGACAACTTCCAGGGCACTTATGTGCGACCACCGGATGCTGATGACTTGAGTCACATAACCCAACAGCCGGGGGAATCAGCTAGGAAATTCTGGACTCGGTTCCTAACTACAAAGAACCAAATTGTCGACTGTCCGGATGCCGAGGCCTTAGCGGCATTTAAGCATAACATCCGCGACGAGTGGCTCGCCCGACACCTCGGCCAAGAGAAGCCGAAGTCCATGGCAGCCCTCACAACACTCATGACCCGCTTTTGTGCGGGCGAGGACAGTTGGCTGGCTCGCAGCAATAACACATCAAGAAACCCTGGCAATTCAGATGCCAAAGATAGCAACGGCAGGCCACATCGCAACAGACACAAACGCCACAACAACGGTGACAACGC
The DNA here is from genome assembly GCF_018294505.1 of Triticum aestivum. Taxonomy (NCBI): domain Eukaryota; kingdom Viridiplantae; phylum Streptophyta; class Magnoliopsida; order Poales; family Poaceae; genus Triticum; species Triticum aestivum. Next base: position 292,411,092 of record NC_057802.1, on the reverse strand, counting down.
CGAAGACACGGCAGTTAATGCCGAATTCAGCGGCTCTAAATCCGGTCAGCGGAAAAAGCCGTTCAAAAGAAGCAATCCGGGCCTGTCCAGTTTGGACTGCATACTCGATCGCTCGTGTCAAATTAACGGCACCCCTGATAAACCAGCCAACCACACCAACAGAGAATGCTGGGTGTTTAAACAGGCCGGCAAGTTGAATGCCGAAAATAAGGAAAAGGGGCTGCATAGAGACGATGAGGAGGAGCAACGGCCGCCGAACACAGGAGGACAGAAGAAATTTCCTCCCCAAGTAAAAACGGTGAACATGATATACGCAACCCATATTCCGAAGCAGGAACGGAAGCGTGCACTAAGGGACGTCTATGCGATGGAGCCAGTCGCCCCAAAGTTCAACCCATGGTCATCTTGTCCGATCACTTTCGATCGCAGGGACCACCCCACTAGTATCCATCATGGCGGTTCTGCCGCATTGGTCCTTGACCCCATCATTGACGGATTTCACCTCACTCGAGTCCTTATGGATGGTGGCAGCAGCCTGAACCTGCTCTATCAGGACACAGTGCGCAAAATGGGTATAGACCCCTCGAGGATCAAACCCACAAAAACCACCTTTAAAGGTGTCATACCAGGTGTAGAGGCCTGCTACACGGGCTCAATCACACTGGAAGTGTTCTTCGGATCTCCAGACAACTTCCGAAGCGAGGAGTTAATCTTCGATATTGTCCCCTTCCGCAGTGGCTATCACGCACTGCTCGGACGAACCGCATTCGCCAGATTCAACGCGGTACCGCATTATGCATACCTCAAGCTCAAAACGCCAGGACCTCGCGGGGTTATAACAGTTAATGGAAACACAGAACGCTCGCTCCGTACGGAGGAGCACACCGCTGCCCTTGCAGCAGAAGTGCAAAGCAGCCTTCTGAGGCAGACCGCCAATTCGGCGAAAAAGCCCCCGGACACCTTCAAGCGAGTCCGGAGTACCCTGCAACAGGATCACCTGGCACATTCAGAGCTAGCCTAGCAATTCGGCCTCCGTCCTAGTCCCAGTCAAGCGGCAAAATTTGCGCCGCGCGTACATAATTACGCACTTAAGAAACCATGGGCATAGGCGGAGGCACGGCTACGGCACGGCCCACAATGCGGCTCGACCGCTTCAGGACCCGTATACCTTTAACATTTTCTTCCTTTCAGGCCCCTATTCTCTGAAGGCCCTCGCCGATCGTCTGATTATTGGACCCGTCACGGGAAGGAACACCAAGGAAGCAAGAAGCTTTGACGTACACGGGAATCCCCAGGTGGTCTCTGATAACGATCGCTATACCTGTTTTGCATACCCACACGCAGCTTGCCCTTGGATAGGACATGTCAAATAGTTCTACTTTTACTTATTGCACTACTTGTATACATACGATTTGACGTATCACTTAAATAACAATGTATAGCATTAGCTCATTATTGCATTCCTTCATCTTTTTCCCTTGTCTGCTTATTTACGACAAATTACACCCATACATTATGATACGTCCAGTGTGCCAGGGGCTTCAGTGTACCCCATAACACGGCATGAAAAGTCTGAACACTTTTGACAGTGCGGCACCCCGAACTTATATCACCATATGCATCAGCTCCGAATCATGTCTTGGGTCAAAAGTTGGGTTTGCCCGGCTCCCATGTTTTGGTACCTTACGTTCCGCTATATCCGCTAAGGTAGCACTGGGAGAACTACTGCGATTGTGTCGGTTCTTCCGGACGAGCACCTCAGTAGAGAAAGCCGAAAACTGACTGTCATGATGCGGCGAGAGCTGGTCGCTGTTCGAGAGGTCTCAAATCCTTAAAGATTGTTTCCGCTTCGGGCGAAGAGTCGGCCTTGTCCGATTTAGGCATACATAGCGCCCCAAGTTCGGCCTTTCGAATACTAGGGGCTTCGCCAAAATTTAAAATTATAGACTTCTATGGCTAAGTGGGAGGGATAAAGCTTTATAGTCCGATTGCCTGGTTCGTTGTGCTGAACACCTCCTTCGAAGGACCCAAAACTGGGATAAAGAGTGATCAGGTTTATCCCGAACACCTTAGTGCTAGTTACCTGGGGGCAGAAGCCGACGACTCGCCAACTCTCAAATTTTATAAACGGCCGCATAGAAGGTAATATTTTAAATCAACAAGCGTTATATAGCGCACATAAACTCGTTTTCATATTACAGGATCACATGAGTACATTCACTCAAATATTATATCTTTAGCACATTCCTCCGCCACAAGGCGAGCACCCTTCAGAACACTGTCATAATACTTTTCGGGGTGGCGATGCTCCTTGCCCTCCGGCGGCCCTTCCTTCACCAGCTTTTCGGCGTCCATCTTCGCCCAGTGCACTTTCGCCCGGGCAAAAGCCCTGCGCGCACCCTCAATGCAGACGGACCGCTTTATGACTTCAAACCGTGGGCAGGCATTCACAAACCGCCTTACCAGGCCGAAATAGCTGCTAGGCAGGGGCTCTCCAGGCCACATCCGGACTATGAGACCCTTCATGGCCAGTTCGGCCGCCTTGTGAAGCTCGACCAGTTGCTTCAACTGGTCGCTCAAGGGCATCAGATGTTCGGTCCCAGTATACTGAGACCAGAACAACTTCTCCGTCGAGCTCCCTTCCTTGGCCCGGTAGAACTCCGCGGCATCCGACACACTGCTGGGTAGATCTGCGAATGCTCCTGGAGAGCTCCGAATTCGGGTAAGTAAAAGGAAAGTTTCCTTCACATGCTTGCTTTGCATAATGAATGTCTTACCTGCCGCTATCTTCTTGACCGCCTGAATTTCCTGGAGGGCCTTTTGGGCTTCAGCCTTGGCCTTTTGTGCGTTCTCGAGGGCCTTCGCAAGCTCGGACCCTTGCGTCTTAGAGTGACGCTCCAAGGACTCATATTTCTTGACAAACTCCTGGAGCTCTTGCTGAACCTCGCCGACTTGGGCCTCTTGCTTCTCGCGCTCGGCACGCTCCTTGGCCGCTTTGCCTTCAGCCTCGGACAACGCCTTCTTCAGGGCCGCCACTTCGGTCGTGGCCCCTGGCAAAATTCATGACGATCCTGTGATCTAACAACCACCTTCTTTTTTCTTTATCAATAAATAGACGGGGTATCACTTACCTTTGTTCTCTTCGAGCTGCCTCTTGGTAAGGCCGAGCTCTTCCTTGGACCGCTCAAGGTCCCGCTTCAGTGGGAGACCTCCGCCGTGCGAGCGGCAGCGGCCAGTAGCGAAGCTTGCTTATTCACATAGACATATTCTGATTAGACTCCTGTGATTATTATTTGATCCTCTGTTCGGCCTTTCTTTGCGAACACCAAACAGAGCATCAGGGGCTACTGTCTATGCTGTAACATTTTCTCATAATTTGATTACTTACCTCAAAGCCTGCTAGGAGGCTGGCATAGGCTTCAGTCAGTCTGCTTTTGGCGGACCGAACCTTCTTAACCACCACACTCATGATAGTGCGGTGCTCTTCGTCAATGGAAGCGCCGCGAAGCGCTTCCAGCAAATTGTCCGATGCCTCTGGATGGACAAAGGCCATCGGCACAGACGGCTTGCCCCCCTTTGTGAGGGGTTGCCTGACAGAATCCTGAACCATTGGAGGTTCCGGCGCAGTATTCGGCTGGGGGCTAAATTTGCTGCCCCCGGCATTAGAGCCCATGGGAGTCTTGCCTCCCATGCGCCCAGCGCCTGGAATATCGCCTTGAGGCACCTCCGGAACTATCTCCCCTTGGTTTAGCGCCCTTTGAGACAACACCTCGACGTCGTCTGTAGGGCGGGGGGAGGAGGCGGTCGGGAGTGAATCGCTATTCATCTCCGAGTGGCCCAAAGACCCATCTGAAGAGGATATGTCGATATGGGCTTTTGGAGGGATTGCATGATCATGTTTGCCATGATAAGAAGCAATAAAACAAAACATACCAGAACTATTATGGTGTTCGGATACTTACAACTTCGCCAGGGGCTTGTCCCTAGGTAGCCACTCCTCGTCGCTGAAAGCGGCTGTTGTGGAGCAGTCCGGAAGGAGGGTCCTTCCCTTCTTGGACCCTTCGGCCTCCCCAGATGGGGCAGCCTTCCTTTTCTTGCCTCCCCCGGCTGGGGGGGGGAGAACTTTCCTCTTCCTCCTCCTCGTTTTCGTGGGAGGAGGGCGCCTCGGTGTTATCGGACGATGAGTCCGATACAACCTTGCGCCCGAGACCTTTCCTAGTCTCCGCGGCCTTCTTCTCCGGTGGCTCATAAGGCGCCGGAACCAGCATCTCCGTTAAGAGAGCCCTTGCTGGATCTTCGAGCAGGGGGGCGGACAATCGATCCGCTCCGCTGTCGCTACCCAGTCCTGTTAAAATGGCATGGAGGCTCAGATCCTTCACATGATTATACTGGGGAAAGGAACATCTTATAAGATATAAGGAGCTTACCGGATTGGCAGGGCGCTTGGCGCTGAGTCCGCGATCCTCGACAAGGGGAGGAGGCACCTCGGCAGACTTGAACAGCACCTTCCAGATGTCTTGGTGCGTCATGTCGAAAAGCTCTCACAGCGTCTGGTGCTTGGCCGGGTCGAACTCCACATATCGAATGCCCGTCTTTGACACGGGAGGATTCGGTGGAAGAGCATGACCTGGACCACGTTGACAAGCTTGATTTTCTTGCTTATCATGTTTTTAGCACAGTTCTGGAGTCCGGTCAGCTCCACCGATGAGCCCCAGGATAGGCCCTTCTCTTTCCAGGAGGTGAGCCGCATGGGGATGCCGGATCGAAATTCGGGGGCCGCCACCCAGTTGGTGTCGCGCGGCTCGGTGATGTAGAACCACCCCGATTGCCACCCCTTCACGGTCTCCACATAGGAGCCTTCAAGCCAGGTGACGTTGGGCATTTTTCCCACCATAGTGCCTCCGCACTCCGCTTGCTGGCCGACCACCACCTTCGGTTTCACGTTGAAGGTCTTAAGCCACAGGCCGAAGTGGGGCTTGATGCGGAGGAAGGCCTCGCACACGACGATAAACGCCGAGATGTTGAGGATGAAATTGGGGGCCAGGTCATGGAAGTCCAGCCTGTAGTAGAACATGAGCCCGCGAAGAAATGGGTGGAGGGGAAATCCCAGCCCGCGGACGAAGTGGGTAAGGAATACAACCCTTTCGTGAGGTTCTGGGGTAGGGACGATCTGCCCCGCGTCTGGGAGCCGGTGCACGATGTCTGCGGCCAGGTATCCGGCTTCCCGGAGCTTCGTAATGTTCTCCTCCGTAACGGAGGAGACCATCCACTTGCCTCCCGCTCCAGACATGTTTGGAGTGGTTTTGCGGAGAAAATGCGAACTTGGGCACTGGAGCTCGAGTGCGCAAGAATGGATGGGCAAGGAAGAAGAAGGCGTGGTTGAAAAAGAGGAGTCCTTGTCCCTTTATAAGGGTGGTAGAAACTATGCGCCTCCCCACTTGCCTCGTAAACTCGCTTATTCCCCAAGCGCCATGATTGATGGCGCGGTTGGGTTACCAACACCCGTATTGATGAGAATCCCGTGATAAGGGGACACGATCTCTGCTTCGACAAGACGTGCCAAGAAAACCGCCTCGCAATATGTGCAGTAGCTGGTTGAGAAAAAGGTTCGAATAATGACCGGGCCGTGGAGTGAAGTCACGCTATGAAATTTGTCAGCAGATTAGATTTGTGGAATATTATACTCTCTACGGTGGTATGTGGAATTTGTTTTGCAGAGCCGGACACTACTCGACAGGTACTCAGGATTTGCAGAAGAACCCGCCTTGCAATGCCGAAGACAATCTACGCACCGAACTCATCGTCATTGAAGCCTGGTTCAGGGGCTACTGAGGGAGTCCTGGATTAGGGGGTCCTCGGACAGCCGGACTATATACTTTGGCCGGACTGTTGGACTATGAAGATACAAGATTGAAGACTTCGTCCCATGTCTAGATGGGACTCTCCTTTGCATGGAAGGCAAGCTTGGCAATTCGGATATCTAGATCTCCTCCCTTGTAACCGACTCTGTGTAACCCTAGGCCCCTCCGGTGTTTATATAAACCAGAGGGTTTAGTCCGTAGGACAACAACAATCATAATCATAGGCTAGCTTCTAGGGTTTAGCCTCTACGATCTCGTGGTAGATCAACTCTTGTAATACTCATATCATCAAGATCAATCAAGCAGGAAGTAGGGTATTACCTCCATCGAGAGGGCCCGAACCTGGGTAAACATCGTGTCCCCCGCCTCCTGTTACCATCCGCCTTAGACGCACAGTTCGGGACCCCCTACCCGAGATCCGCCGGTTTAGACACCGACATCGGTAACACACCCTTGTCTTCACCGGCTGCCACTCTTGGTTATCTCGTGCCTTTACTTGTGCAAGCTTATTTGTGTTATATCCCTTGCTTGCTTGTGTGCTTGTTGTTGTTGCATCATATAGGTTGCTCACCTAGTTGCATATCTAGACAACCTACTTTGATGCAAAGTTTAATTTGGTAAAGAAAAGCTAAAAATTGTTAGTTTCCTATTCACCCACTCTAGTCAACTATATCGATCCTATCAAAGGGTACTGGGTGTCGACGATGTTGCCGATGATGACGAGTACGAGGAATTTGATGGGTTGCCAACCAAGGGATCACGCACCATGCAACAGGAGTTGTAAAATCATCATAAAACCCAAATTCATTCGGGGTCAACCTAATGATCCCAGTTCCCCCATGTACATGGGAATTAAGCCGTAGGACTAGTCTTTATGCCTACCCTGCAACTTAATTCGTTCAATTTAGAACTGCCGCGTGTACTGAATTTGTGAGTTATGCCCGGTTTTATGTTGATGTAAGAACCGTTAATATGTTGACCTTGATATGTTGTCAGCTCAGGCAATGAATATGAACTGTTTTTCGTTATTATATCATAGGGGTAGCACACTCAATTGATCTCACTACAGTATGTGTGAACAAAAATATGCAATCTGGTTTGTGAATAGCACACGGTTCGTTGATGAAAGCCATGTGCCGACCAAACCCCGGCACCCCGCCCACGATCTGAGTCATGATTTCTGATTGGCCAGAACCCAAACCCCACGGATCATATGTCTGCACCGTTGGATGCTCCCAGATCGAACGGCTATCCTCATCCCTTTCGACAGCACATGCAGTTCCGGTTGTAATTTTATTTTTATGCACAAAATGCACATTAATCTCAAAAAATGTCTTATATATAGCTAACGATACCTGAAATGCGCCACAAAATCAAACCCGTGGTATAATGGTGATTGCGTACCGTGGACATTTTTATGAGGCCAAACGATGAAGTCACCGGCCACAGGAGTTTGAATTGACATGTCTCCTATTGGAAACCATGATCCTTCATGTGAGATGCTCCGGTTTGGAAGGAGCGGTCATCAAAACTTGTGCCAAACTTTACCAATTTTTTTCCACGGGGTCGTGAGAGTACGCCACGGGCACACATCGATTTTGATGATGTCCGAACTCCATCTGAATTTCCTGTAATTAAAATACCAACTAGGCCTACGCCAGTGGCCGCACCTCGCGGCCGAAATGTTTGAAACTTCTCCCCGCTTCTCGAACAAATGGATGAAAACTCACAAAGCGACGCACAAATGATCTGTACACCTTCTTTGCTAGGCTGATAGTAAGGGGGTATCATAGCTAGTATCATGCATGCCAACTAGGCAATTTTGATGGGCTGTCATAGAATTAAATGAAGAAAGAGCGGGTTAAGTATCATATCATGAAACTGTATCATCATAAATGCTATGCTACTATGTGTCATGCATGACAATATAAATAAAGTACTACATATGATACTAGCTACTCTATGATACTATGCATTGTACTAGCCACAGTGGGAGTAACTTCAGCAGTAACATTGTGTCCAACTCAACAAATTTGCTTATGTGGCAATGAGTTAATGAGGAGAGAGATAGTTTGAGTAACTTAGCTACTCCCTCCTTTCCGGTTTATAGTGCTTATCTCAAAATTTTAGTTTTTTCATTTTATAAGGCTCAATTTGGTTGTTCCCCATCACATGTTCAGATTCCAAGGTGCATTAAATAATTGCATGCAAGTATTAAGAGAAATTTGACCAATGCATGTACTTTATGCATGCATGCATTGCAATTAATGCATTGGTAAACATAATGTTTTGAGGAAAACAAGAGCATTAATTGGGTTCTTTTGCAAACTACAAAAAGTATTCCACCACTCACCATCTACCTTGGTTGGTGATATTTTTGAATTGAGCCCTATAAACCAGAAATGGGGAGTAGTTACTGTAACATCACATGTCCAAATGCAATATGAGTCTATAACCTAATAAAGGAGGCTTTGCATGTTACCACCCACTATGAAAGGTAGTAACATAGTCTAGGGATATGTGTATGTTACTAGTGTATGTTACTCTCCATTGTGGCTAGTCTTAGAGCAAGTACAATAGAGTGACATAAGCAGGCTATAAGAAATAGAATAATATATATGTGCTTATTAGTCGGAGGAAAGATGTAGCGACCAGACCTCAGACGGTCAAGTCTCTGTGCTTAAGTGTCATCCCTGGATCGGTATTGCTGACACACACAGTACTCGAGGATTTATTGCAGAGTTTCAATCACACACTTATTACATCGAGGGTCTCAAAAGAATACGTATTACAATAATATGGCTGAAACCATCTAAAACAAGATAACTGCGGAAGCTTCGAAGATAAATGAGTCCATCTAATTCCACGGCAAAACTGAGTGCACGACAATGACCTAGCGCACCTTACTCTTCGTCTGAAAATTCTGCAACATGATACATTGCAGCCGTGTAGGTCAGCACATGGAATATGCTGGCAAGATAACACTATAGAGCAATGAACAGAATAACAGCTATCACTACATGCATATATGGCTGGTGGAGGCTCTATGGTTATCTTTTGCATAAAGCTAGTTTTTCCCTACAACAAAGGAGTATATTTTATTTAATTACATAGTTTGTTGAAAATTATTGATAAGGTAAGCCCAACTCAATCCCAAAATTAAAATTTATAACCTAAAAATTAATTAAGTAAAGTGATGAGATCAACATAGTAATTCAAGTACCAGATACTCAAGATGTCCATAACTGGGGACACGGCTAACCATGATTAGTTTATACACTCTGTAGAGGTTTGCGCACTTCTCCCCACAAGACTCGATCTCCTCCGTCGGATTTCTCGCACTACATGGTGTTTGCGAAACGGATGACCGAGACACAGTCTTTTAGAAGCATTAACTCTTTACGATGGGTAGATAGTACCACCTACATCCCCTACATCTGCTAGCCTACCACTGAAAGAGGTCACGCAACATACTCAACTATGCCAAAGCCCATAATGGCTTGTGGCTCCACACAGAAGTTTCCAGCATGAATAACGTTATGATCCCTTTGAGCCTTGGTGGCAAACCATAGGATGATCACATAGGTTCCGCGGAATCCCCTTGGACAACACTGGTATATCCCAAGGTTCCCACAACCAATCCACCTAGATGTGTATTAAAGTAGCCACCTTAAGTTCCCTTAGTTAACAATAACTCTCACATATTACATGAATTCTCTCAAACCAAACCACGTCTACTAGCATAGCAAAGCAGTATAAGCACAACGTAGTAACACCCAAGGTTTGAATATAAGACAATAGGTTCCTACATCATCAACTACTTCCCAATACCCACATGTTATTAAAACCTACTCATGCAATGTTTGAGGGTTGAAACTAATGCATAAAAGCTGGGTAATAAGGGATATGATCAAAGTGTTACTTGCCTTGCTGACGATTGGAAAACCCTAGAGATTCGTAGTAGCAAGCCTCGCACTCCGGAAACTCTATCATGAACAAACAATAGCATACATAAGCACTGAAGCATAAGATGCAAAGGTAAACCCAAAAGAAAAGATATAAACTGAAAGTTCAAGTGAAGAATTTCGATTTGCAAAAAGAATCAATCAAATCGGAGTTACGAAACTCAAACTACGATCAAAAGAAGTTTGAAAACAAATCTGCTTGAAACCAAATTTTAAATTTCCAAAATCATGTTCAACTTGATTATCTGGATAGGGGGAAACAAGAAGAAGATTTTGGCATTGGTTTCACTGGATTTGGACAAACTAGCAAAACGTAGCGAAGGTTTAAAGATCAGGGACTAATCTGCGATAAAAATAATTACGGATAGGTCTCTGGCCGAAAATAAAACTAAAAAATAAAAACCTAATCGAACGAACGTTCGCTAACAGAAACTAACGAACGGATTCGTTCGCTAACAGAGAAGATCGGGTGAACCTTCGCTAATTTGCGAACCCTAAAAATAAAACCGATCTAAACGAATAAACCGAAAAAACCGGGGCGAGTTTTTACGGTTTTTACCGGTTTGGCAAAAGAAACCGGCGGTGGCAGCGGATTCCTCCGGCAAGCGGCGGCGGTGGTGCCAGGCGGCGTCGGCGGTGGAGAGCGGCGCGGGGTGGCGGCGTGGTGCAGGCCGCGGCAGTCGGCAGCGCGGGCTGCGGCACGCGGCAGGCGACGGTTGCAGCGGGCGGCGGGCGTCGGGAGGCGGCGGTGGCTGAGGAAAGAGGGGGGAGGGTCGGCCGGGCTTATAAAGGCCGGGGTAGTGGCGGCTTGGAGGAGGGGGCACGGCGGCGGAGGCGGAGTCCGGTCCGGACTCGGCCGGCGGCAGCGAGGCGGACTCCCGCGCGGGGAGGCGGCGGCGGACGCGGGCTGGCTGTGCCGTTGGCCCAGTTCGGTCCGAGGAAAACAAGTTTTTTTTTAATAATTTCGTCAAACGGAAAAATCCAAAAATAAAAATAATAAAATCCTAAAAATCCCAAAAGTAATTTTCACGGTCCTCTCCTAATATTTAGGACAACATGAACATTTTTCTGGGCTAAAATGCAAATTTTCCCTAATTTACTCGAATAAAAACTCAAATAAAATTCAAATAAAAATATATTTTTATTTAAAACTAAATTTTCCATTATTTCCTCTGTTTTGAAGAAGTCATATTATCTTCTCTCGTTATTTCTTTTGTTTTTAAAATAATCAAAAAAATAATTTCTAATAAAAATCACTTTGATCAATTTACCAATTTTGAAAAATCCAAAAATGGATTTTTTATGAAAACCTCCAACTCTCTCTAATGGTCCTTGAGTTGCTTAAGGTCTCTAGGATCAAAATGTCCAAACAAAACAAATTAAAAATGCAAAGAGTATGGATGCATATGATGACCTAATGATTAACATCCAAATTGAAAATTGGGATGTTACAAACCTACCCCCTTAAGATGAATCTCGCCCTCAAGATTCGGGTTGGCTAGCAAATAGGTGTGGGTGGTCTTTCCGTAGGTCTTCTTCTCGCTCCCAGGTGGCTTCCTCCTCGGTATGGTGGCTCCACTGTACTTTGCAAAATTTGATGACCTTGTTGCGTGTAACTCGGCTGGCAAACTCGAGAATCTTGACGGGTTTCTCCTCGTAGGTTAAGTCACTCTCCAACTGAATTGCTTCTAGGGGCATTGTATCCCTTAGAGGAATATCGGCCATCTCTGCATGGCACTTCTTCAACTGGGAAACGTGAAACACATCATGAACTCCTGACAAATCTTCGGGTAACTCCAACTTGTAGGCCACTTCTCCCATACGTTCCAAAACTCGGTATGATCCTACAAATCTAGGAGCTAACTTTCCTTTGACTCCAAATCGTTTAACTCCTCGAAGTGGTGACACACGAAGATATGCTCTGTCTCCGATTTTGTAGGCTACCTCCTTGCGTTTAGTATCGGCATAACTCTTCTGCCTGGACTGAGCTACCTTCAGGCTATCACGAATCAACTTAACCTTCTCTTCAGACTTTGATTAAATCTGGTCCGAACAACTGACGGTCTCCAACTTCATCCCACATCAATGGTGTCCTGCACCTTCTTCCATACAAGGCTTCGAAAGGGGCCATCTTCAAACTAGCCTGGTAGCTGTTGTTATATGAGAACTCTGCATAAGGCAAATTATCATCCCAACTAGATCCATAATCTAGTGCACAAGCCCTCAACATGTCTTCCAGAATCTGATTGACTCTCTCGGTCTGTCCATCTGTCTGCGGATGAAAGGCTGTACTAAATTCTAGTCTGGTACCCAAAGTCTGGTGTAACTGATTCCAAAACTTTGAAGTAAACTGTGTTCCTCTATCTGATACGATGGTCCTCGGAACTCCATGCAGACATACGATCCTGGTCATATATATATCTTGGCCAACTTCGCGCTCGTATAAGTGGTTTTCATGGGGATAAAGTGAGCCACTTTGGTTAAGCGATCAACTACTACCCAGATGGAATCATAACCTGATCGTGTCCTGGGTAATCCGGTGATAAAATGCATGCCAAGCTTATCCCACTTCCATTCGGGTATCGGCATAGATTGTAGTAATCCTGCTGGCTTCTGGTGTTCTGCCTTCACTCTCTGACAGATATCACATACCGCTACATACTCGGCAATATCCTTCTTCATACCTGTCCACCAGAAACGTTCCTTCAATTCCAAATACATCTTGGTGTTTCCGGGGTAAATCGAGATGGCGAATCATGAGCTTCCTGGAGTATTAACTTCCTGATCTCTAGGTCATTAGGCACATAAATTCGGTCCTCAAACCATAAAGTTTTGTGTTCGTCCTCACGAAAACCCTTGGCTTTTCCTTTACTCATCTTCTCCTTTATCTCAGAAATCTCCTTATCAGTCTTCTAGGCTTCTCGAATCTTTCCCAATAACGTGGACTGAAGTTCCAAAGCTGCAACAAAACCTCTTGGAACTATCACCAAACGAAGTTCCTTGAGATCGCCGGCCAACTGCTGCGGTAATCCTCCGGTTACGAGAGTATTTACAAACTCTTGCGGCTTAAAGCGTGTGCTACAACATTGGCCTTTCCTGGATGATAGTGTAACTTCATATCATAATCCTTTATGATCTCCAACGATCTCCTTTGCCTGAGATTCAACTCCTGCGTGAAAATATACTTCAAGCTCTTATGATCCATGTAAACATCGCAACGATTTCCAATAAGAAAACGTCTCCAGGTCTTGAGCGCATGCACTACGGCTGCTAACTCCAAATCATGCGTGGCATAATTCAACTCATGTGGTCGAAGCTGTCGTGAGGCATATGAAACAACTCTTTCGTCTTGCATAAGTACACCTCCAAGTCCCAGGCGAGAAGCGTCGCAATAAACTTGGAAATCCTTGCGTATAACCGGAAGAATTAGCACTAGGGCATAACCAAATGTTTCTTCAACTCCTGAAAACTGGCCTCACATTCCTCGGTCCATTTGAACTTGGTGTCCTTCTTCAATAACTCTGTCATGGGCTTCGCAATCTTGGAAAAATTCTCAATGAATCTCCTATAATATCCTGCAAGTCCAAGAAAACTGCGTATCTCTCCAATTAAGGTGGGTGCCAACCACTCAGTGATAGACTGAACCTTGGTGGGGTTTACTGCTATACCTTCTCCTGATATAACATGTCTAAGAAATCCAACTTCTTTCAACCAAAACTCACATTTGATGAACTTGGCGTCTAGCTGATGTTCCCTGAGCTTCTCGAGAACTAAGCGCAAATGTTCCTTGTGTTCTTCTTCATTCTTCGAGTACACCAATATGTCATCAATGAACACCACAACAAACTAATCCAAGAACTCCATGAACACCTTGTTCATCATACTCATAAAATAGGCACGGGCGTTAGTCAATCCAAAAGACATGACCGTGTACTCATATAGCCCATACCTTGTGGTAAAAGTTGTCTTGGGTATATCCTGTTCTCAGATCTTCAGTTGGTGGTATCCTGATCGAAGATCGATCTTGGAGAATACCTTAGCTCCCTGCAGCTGGTCAAACAAATAGTTGATCATCGGTAGTGGGTACTTGTTCTTGATCGTCACTGCATTCAATGCACGATAATCAACAACCATTCTCAAAGATCCATCCTTCTTCTCAACTAAGAGCACTGGGCTCCCCACAGTGACGAACTTGGTCGGATGTAACCTTTCTCCAATAACTCCTTAATTTGCTTCTTAATTTCCTCCTGATCAATCGCAGGCATTCGGTACGGTCTCTTCGATATTGGTCCGGTGCCTGGTAACATCTCTATCAAAAATTCTATATCTCGATCTGGTGGCATGCCTGGTAGTTCCTCTGGGAATACGTCGGGATAATCCTTCACAACCGGCACTTCCTCCTGAACAACTCCCAAAAGTGAATTCACTTGAGTCCTCCTTGGCGCATGCCTAGATACATACTTGATCCTTTTTCCCTTAGGGGCGGTGAGTAGTATCGATTTACTAGCACAATCGATGTTTCCTCCATACTTCGATAACCAATCCATACCAAGTATTATATCCAATCCTTGTGACTCCAAAATTATTAGGTCTGACGGAAAAACATGACCACCAATGGTTAATGGTAACCGATCACACCATCGGCTAGCCATATACTCCGCTCCTGGCGAGCTTACTAACATGGGTAACCTAAGGGCTAAGGTTGGAAATTTAAACTTGTCCACAAATCCCCTTGATATGTATGAACGCGATGCACCAGTGTCAAAAAGAACGAGAGCGGTAAATGACTTAATCAAAAACTTACCAATCATTGCGTCAGGTTGCTCTTCAACTTCCTCCACGTTGATGTGGTTCACCTGACCTCTGGTGAAGGGATTGGGATTCTTTCCAGAGCTTCCATTTCCATTGCCATTCTTTATCTCAGGCATTCATTAGCGTAATGTCCAGTCTTCCCGCACTTGAAACAGGTAACGTGGCTCAGATCCTTCTTGGACGGGTGTTGCTGGGTTGGAACGGCTCTGACTGCTGCTTCCTCCATTCCCATTTCCATTCTTAGGGCCACTGTGGTTGTGTGAACTCCCTCCAGTGTGAGTGTGGCCTCCATGGTTATGATGGTTATGTCCTCCCGAGTTCGGGGTAAAACGAGGCTTCTGCTGAGCTCCAGAGTTATACTTTCCTGTCCATACTTCCGTTTACAGTTCTCAATCTGCTGCTGCTTGCCTTCAATCATGAGAGCCCTATCTACCAACTCCTGGTAGTTTGCGAATGTTGCCACCATCAACTGCATACTCAACTCATCGTTCAGCCCCTCCATAAATTTCTCCTGGGGCATAGCGAGCTAACTTGCTGAACTCATCCACGTACTGCCCCACAGTACGATTTCCCTGGCGTAAGTTGCAAAACTCATGCTTCTTCATGCTCATAGCTCCGGTTGAGACATGTGCAGTGCGGAATGTTTGCTGAAACTGATCCCAAGTGACATTAGCCACGGGGAAAGTGGCAGTGTAGTTCTCCCACAATGAGGCTGCGGGTCCATCCAGTTGATGTGCGGCAAACCGCACCTTCTCAGCATCTGTGCAACTTGCGGTGGTGAGCTCCCTTCCAATCCCGTGGAGCCAGTCATCAGCAACAATCGGCTTGGTGCTACTAGAGAACACCGGCGTATTCAACCTTAGGAAACGGACTAGGTTGTCAACTGGTGGTGGTGGCGGTGGGTTGTTGTTGTTGTTTTTATTGTTGTTATTGTTGTTGTTGCCTTGGTTCTGGACTAGCAACTGCATCAAGGCATTCTGCTGTTGGATCAGCTGAGTGAGTTCTGGTGGGAAGACAAATCTGGCGTCACGTCTGGGAGGCATCTGATAGGTTTAGAGGGGCGAGAACATAATAGAGTGAGGTCTAAAGAGATATCACTACCCGTATGCATATGAGACAAAACACTTTCATTTCACACCACTCAAATCAAACAAGATCATACAATCGATCTAAGCTACCGTTACAAAAGCTCGGAGTATTACTATATACATGGGAGAATACTACTGATAAAATGGTGGTCGACTAGAAATTTTGATCGGTGGATGACTACATGATATCTGCGCTTCGTCTTCATAATCATCATCGTTGTCGGGGTCGGAGTCGGTGTCATCTAGTATGATGTAGTCTTCAAAACGAATGTCCTTTTCAGGTTCGGGATCTCCCATGAATATTCCTAGCTTCTTCTTCTTTAGGTCTTCATTCTTCTCCAGTAGTACAACATTTTCTTCTTCATATCCATCGCGCGTAGACTTGAGTTCCTCTTCTAGCTCCATGTTCTTGGTCATCACCTTCTTCATGTCTATCATGTTGGCGCACATTTGGTTCTCCTGACGACGAATGTGCTGGTTCAACTCATGTATGTAGGCTACAATAGATTTATCCCTCCTGGTGCAGATCATCTCCCATTGTTCATCTCGGCGTCCACATATCTGGTAGATTGTGTCCTTAAGATCCTTGTTGTATACCTCGTCGATGCGTCCAATGGCGATGTGGGCGGCCATGCTCTTTCCTAGATTCCAGGTTGGTGCATCAAAGGAAAACTCGATGGGCTCGGTAGCTGGCGTGAACGTCCTTCCTAGAACATGAACTCGTATCATCCAGCGCTCCTCTTCTGGTAGGGTGGCGGTGTAGGTCCCGGCGAAGCTTGGTATTCCAACGCTCAGGTACCTGGTGACCTCCTTCAAGTGTCGTCCGAAAGGGGTGTCGTCATCCGGTTGAGTGAACTTGTTCCTTGGGTCCTCCATCTATAGAGTAGAAATGGAGAAGAGTCAGAAATGAGTAGAGAAGAGTGTCCTGTGGCTTGTCCTAGTGGTCACATCCTACAGTCAGCATGTGCTCTGATACCATCTTGTAGCGACCAGACCTCAGACAGTCAAGTCTCTGTGCTTAAGTGTCATCCCTGGATCGGTATTGCTGACACACACAGTAATCGAGGATTTATTACAGAGTTTCAATCACACACTTATTACATCGAGGGTCTCAAAAAATTACTTATTATAATAATATGGCTGAAAGCCATCTAAAATAAGATAACTACGGAAGCTTCGAAGATAAATGAGTCCATCCAACTCCACGGCAAAACTGAGTGCACGACAACGACCTAGCGCACCTTACTCTTCATCTAAAAACTCTACAACATGATACGTTGCAGCCGTGTAGGTCAGCACATGAAATCTGCTGGCAAGATAACACTATAGAGCAATGAACAGAATAACAACTATCACTACATGCATATATGGCTGGTGGAGGCTCTATGGTTATGTTTTGCATAAAGCTAGTTTTTCCCTACAACAAAGGAGTATATTTTATTTAACTCCATAGTTTGTTGAAAAATATTGAGAAGGTAACCCCAAATCAATCCCAAAATTAAAATTTACAACCCGACAAATTAATTAAGAAAAGAGATGAGATCAACATAGTAATTCAAGTACCAGATACTCAAGATGTCCATAACCGGGGACACGGCTAACCATGATTAGTTTATACACTCTGCAGAGGTTTGCGCACTTTTACCCACTAGACTCGATCTCCTCCGTCGGATTTCTCGCACTACATGGTGTTTGAGAAACGGATGACCGAGACACAGTCTTTCAGAAGCATTAACTCTTTACGATGGGTAGATAGTACCACCTATAGCCCCTACATCTGCTAGCCTACCACTGAAAGAGGTCACGCAACATACTCAACTAAGCCAGAGCCCATAATGGCTTGTGGCTGCAAACGGAAGTTTCCAGCATGAATAATATTATGATCCCTTTGAGCCTGGGTGGCAAACCATAGGATGATCACATAGGTTCCCCGGAATCTCCTTGGACAACACTGGTATATCCCAAGGTTCCCACAACCAATCCACCTAGATGTGTATTAAAGTAGCCACCTTAAGTTCCCTTAGTTAACAATAACTCTCACATGTTTCATGAATTCTCTCAAACCAAACCACGTCTACTAGCATAGCAAAGCAGTATAAGCACAACGTAGTAACACCCAAGGTTTGAATATAAGACAATAGGTTCCTATCTCATCAACTACTTCCCAATACCCACATGTTATCAAAACCTACCCATGCAATGTTTGAGGGTTGAAACTAATGCATAAAAACTGGGAAATAAGGGATATGATCAAAGTGTACTTGCCTTGCTGACGATCGGAAACCCTAGAGATTCGTAGTAGCAAGCCTCGCACTCCGGAAACTCTATCGTGAACAAACAATAGCATATATAAGCACTCAACCATAAGATGTAAAGGTAAAACCCAAAAGAAAAGATCTACATTGAAATTTCAAGTGAAGAGCTTCGATTTTCAAAAGGAATCAATCAAATCGGACTTACGAAACTCAAACTACGATCAAAAGAAGTTCGAAAACAAATCTGCTTGAAACCAAATTTTAAATTTCCAATATCATGTTCAAGTTGATAATCTTGATAGGGGGAAACAAGACGAAGATTTTGGCGTTGGTTTCACCAGATTTGTACAAACGAGCAAAAAGTAGCGAAGGTTTAAAGATTAGGGACTAATCTATGATAAAAATAATTACGGATAGGTCCCTGGCCGAAAATAAAACTAAAAAGAAAAACCTAATCGAACGAATGTTCTCCTAACAGAAACTAACGAACTTTCGGTGGGAAACGACACCTATGGGATCACAAGAATCCCTACTACGGTTATCAGGGCGCAGGGTTGTGAGAAGAGCAGGATTAATAGTCAGCACAAGGATCGTTTACCCAGGTTCGGGCCGCGAGGATGCGTAAAACCCTAGTCCTGCTTTGGTGGATGTATTGAGTGTTCTTGAGCTCTCGAACTAGCTACGGTGGCTGTGTCATTCCAAAGAGCCGAATCCCCCTCCAGTATGCCAAGGGCCTCCTTTTATAGTCGAAAGGGGCTGCCACAGTGGCACACAAGAGGTGGAAAGGCCTACAGTACTATGAGCTTATCACCCATATTACAGGACAAGACGTATTTAATACGTCGCTTAGGTGCCCCCTAGCTTTATCGGGGACGGGAGCGAGGCCCGTCCCATCCGTCGCCGCTCCTCCTCGCTTCGACACGCTCCCTGGTCAGCGATGCATGCGGCGCCATGTAGGCAGGCAAGCAGCTGAGGTGGCGCGGTGGTAGGGTCTTCACGAAGATCTGCATGCCGCCACGCAGGCACTTGCTGATCTGGCCTGTAAGCTGCATGTTGCCACGCAGGTGCCAGCCCAGCTGGTCGGGCTGGCAGCTGCATGCTGATGGCGGTGGAAACTTGGCTGGTGCGGGCCTGGCAGTGGCCCCGCTGATGTCCTCGACAAGGGTCTTGCCGTGGCGCGCAGTTGTCCCCGGCAAGGATCTTGCCGGCGGTCTCGTGGCTTTCCTCGGCAAGAATCCCGCCGAGGGTCGCCGTCTTCTGGTCCTCATCTGATCTCATATGTCTATGGTCTTGACAAAGATCTGCATGCCACCACAAAGGTGCCTACCGAGCCCTAGTCCCAATGTGGTTGGTCGAGTTGGAACCCGTGGGCGCAAGGGTGGCTCGCCCTGTCAGCGTTGGGCGTGTCGCCCCGGCAAGGGTCTTGCCGGGGCTGCTGAGGCTGCCCCGGCAAGGGTCTTGCCGGGGGATCCTGCGTCGCCCTTCTGCTCTTTGTGTTTATGGCCTTGGCGCTGCCTCGGCCTTCTTGTGCTTCTGGCTTCTTCCTGCCTCCCCTGCTCTGCTTAGTGTGGCTGTAGGTGCGGCTCCGACTGTCCGTGCACAAGTAAAGGGGTCAAAAGGAGCACCCCTCACTACAAAAAAATACACTTCCGTGATGATACGTGTTTGTCAGAGTAGGTCGCATTTTTTGTCATGCATGTACATCCATGACAAATTTTTGATAGAATCAAGATAGTCATACATGTGCTGTCGTAGAAGTGTTCCATGACATTACCAAAATTATCATCACGGAAGTGTCCACTTCCATGACGATAAATCGCGCATCACAGAAGTGCTTTCATCAAGGGTGACCGACATATGGCATCCACCGTAACGGATCACCGTTAAGCTATCGGGTCTGGTTTTGGATCCGACAACTCATTAACAGCCCCGACCAATGGGGATTTTCCACGTGCAAAATCATCATTGGCTGGAAGAAACACATGTCGGCTCACCGTTGGGACAGATGTCATCCACCCATTGGACCCAAAGCGCCTATGATACATCGACACATGGCACGGCCCAACAGAGGCCCATTCCTGTGAAAAGGCTGGCCCGTTTGACTTGGTCAAAAGGTCGCGGGCCGGCCCACGGCAAACCTGTTAACAGCATGTTCGCATATAGCCCATTTAGAGATCGCTAACCCAGGGCCCGTTTACGGCCTATCCGAATTAGACCCAGTAGCGTCATCTGGGCCATCCAATATAATTCCAACCCATTTTAACTTCCGGCCCATGTATGGCCTATGACGTCTTTTGGCCCATGTGAGGCCCTTAGTAACCCTCGGCCCGTTAACGGCCCGTGGTAAAACTGGCCCGTAATGAACAGTGTATCACTTTATACCCATTAACGGCCCATTATTCCGTTGGGCCGTTTCCAGCCCATGTTATCTTTCGGCCTTCTCAGGGCCCATTTATTCTTGGGCTCATTTCCAGCATTCGGTTACTTACGGCCCGTTACTGTCATTTTCTGCTTGTGGGCCAAATTCAGACCGTGCTTACAGTCGGCCCATTTGTGGCCCGTTAATATGTTGGGCCGTTTTCATAGCATCATCAAATACGGCCGATTAACGACGGCCCATTATGGTTGGCCCATGAACGGGCGATTCCAACTCTAGCCCATTTACGACCATAAAGCGGTATGTTATTGGCCCATGTTTGGGCAATCGATCATACGGCCTGTAGAAGGCCCATTGATAATACGGCCCGTAGAAGGCCCATTGATGATACGGCCCGTAGAAGGCCCATTGTTTCTACGCCCCGTAGAAGGCCCATTGTTTCTTCGGCCCGTAGAAGGCCCAGTGTCACTACAGTAAATATGTAGCCCATGGTTATTGTGGCCTAGTTTAATAAAAAGGTTATTGCGGCCACTAGCAAACCGCGAAAAAAGAACAGCACTGACTACAAGCAAACAAATAAACAAGACAACAAGGAAATAAATAACCAAGCAACTTACGCTAGGCTATCACGGCTATTACACATATTACATCCACTGGGGATCAAAGTTCGCCACCAGTGCAAATATAGGGAACAAAGCAGCATACCATATGCACTAGTTGTCAAAGTTGGCGACCAGTGCAAATAAACGCCGCAGCAAAACATGTCCAGAACTGAAACCACTTCAGAAGATCTCAAGAAACAATATCCTGGGTACCCATAATGCTGGCAAGATGCTTAGCAAGCTTATTAACTTTCTCTTGTTTGGCGCTTAAATCCTCCAGCGCTTGCTGTTGCACCAGAAAGTATGCATCTGAATTCTGCAGGGACTTCCTTAGTCCTTCAGCTTCCTGTCGCAAAACATCTGATCGATGTCTTTCAACTTGAAGCTGAGACTCCAGAAGACGAACTGATTCAGGAAGCGAGTTCGAAGAGCTTGTGCCAGCGGTAGTGGCCAGTAACTCGAACACTACATCAAGACAGGACTTCTAGGTTCTCTCACTGTCGTCAAGGCAGTTTTTATCAGCTTTCTTGGAGACCAACAGGGTTGTCTCACTATCTTGAACCTTATCTGCATTACTTCCTTTACCATTGCATAACGGGGTACTGTTCTCCAATATTTTGTCCACATTCTAAAAGAGAAACAAGCAGACACATCACAGGTTTACCATGTTGTATATGAAACTCATTTTGGTAAATCAGTTCAGTAGTAAAGTGCACAGGATAACAACATGACAAACATATATCTATGTATCATGGTCACTTTATGGTCTATATCATTCTATTTTTTGTTGCCAAATCAAGATAGAGACACAGTTCAAATAGTATTTGTTCAAGACAAAGCAGAATAGACAGAATATAAGTGTGGGAAACTATAGAGACACTTGTAATGTGCATGACATGAGAACATAACTGTTTATTCAATTGAAACTGAAATCAATATAGATAAAGTTACAACAGCAAACCAGTTAAAGAAACAAGTTTAAAACATACCTGTTGCGCCATTGGAGTTTCAATTCTATCCTTCAAATTTGAAAATAGTTGGTCTGAGTAAATACAGTGATGCAAGAGCAAAGGAGTATGAACCATAGCTACAGAACCTGACCTGAGAACAATTCTTCTTCTCCTTTAAGCGTTGAGTTGGGATTCGGAGTGGTGGTCGTCGTGCTTTGGGCACTGCAGTTCCCTTACTAACTGCTCGTGTTTGGGTGCTCTGTGGTGGAGACGGTGCTGTGTCAACTGGAACTGGGTTACTATCTGCTAGGGTTGAGGTTAGAAGGGGTGTAGCTGGTTCTCTGTCCAACTGGGTAGGGGTACAATCTGCGAGAGTCTGGGTTATGTGTGGTGGGGCTGGTTCTTGGGCAAGTACAACTGTGGTTCTATCTGCATCAACTGGTAGCACTATGTTTTCTAAAGACCGTGTTGTTACTCCCTTAGATACTGCCATCACCCTCTCCAATTCAAATGGCTGATAAACAAGAAAAGTGATTGAATGTACAGACATTGTATGATAGACAGGTGCAATGGATAGTGGGAAATAAAAGAGGGCATGAAATAATTCACATTTATGTTTTCTAACCAAATAGGATACATGACATAATTTCACATATATGATGGCTAACTAAACAGGATAGCATGATACAATTTCACATTATGATGGCTAACTAAAAAAGATGGAAAGACATAGTTCAAAATATGATGACTATGTAAACAGGATGACATGATATAACTATATAATGTGTTTATTAAATAGGTTGGCATGCCATAATTCACATACATGCCGCCTATGGAAACATGATAGCATGATATAATTCCCGGATAGAATGACATAATTCAAAATATGATGACTGTAAACACTAAACATGATGAGATGATATAACTATATGATGTCTTTATTAAATGGGTTGCCATGCCATAATTCAGATAGATGTTGTGTATGTAAACATGATGGCATGATATAATTCAAATATATGATTTATATAGTAAGCAAGTAAGCAGATGGCAATCCATATATGATGTAAAAACTAAGCAATGCAAGACAACATGCATGACATGGGTAATATAACCCTGCCAAGTTTGAGCATAGACCTCAGGGGGGAAATAGGATTGGTCACCAGTCTCTGAATCCTCCTCTGAGGAGCTCTCTGTATCCAGCAAGATGTCTGCTTCAGCAGGTAGCATTGTGTGCTCTGAATACCTTATTTTCACTCCAGATACTTCCATCACCGCTTCAAATGGCTAATGCACAGGAAGAGTAGTTGAATATACAAACGTTGTCGACAAATGGAACACGTAATGCAAAAAAATGATAGCATGATATAATTCACATACATGATGATTGGCTCAACAGCATGGCATTGCATAATTCACATATATAATGCCTTTGCAACAAGATAGCATTGCATAATTCACATATATAATGTCTTGCAACAAGATGGCAATGCATAATTCACATATATGGTAATTAGACACTAAACAGGTGGCATTCACACAAAGCATGTCTAAAATAATCAAATGACATCGCAATGCAAGACACCATACGCACGATATGAGCAACATAACCCTGCCAAGTTAATTAGAGCATACACCTCAGGGGGAAATAGGACTGGTCATCTGTCTCTGAATCCTCCTCTGAGGAGCTATCCGTAACCAGCGAGATATGCGCTTCGTCAGATAGCATAGTCTGCTCTGAAGACCTTGTTTTCACTCCAGAATTTTCCATCACCGTGTCAAATGGCTGATGCACACGAAGAGTAGTTGAATGTACTAACATTGTTGACAAATGTAATACGTAACGAAAAAAAGGATGGCCTGATATAATTCACATATAAGATGACTGGCTAAGCAGGATGGCATTGCAAAATTCACATATATGATGCCTGGCTAAACAAGATGGCATTGCATAATTCACATAAACGATGAATAAACTAAACAGATGGCATTCACACAAAGCATGTCTAAACTAAGTAGTTGACATATTTGATGTATAAAGTAAGCAATTCAAGGCACCATATGCATGATATAACCAACATCAGCATGCCAAGTTAGAGCGAATACCTCATGGGGTAAATAGGAGTGGTCTTCTGCTTCTGAATCCCCCTCAGAACAGTTATCTTCCTCTTGATTATGATCCGAAATGGGTGGAGGGGGGCTGCCTTTGCCCACCATGGAACGACGTCTGCATGAAATTTTATTGCCACGCAAGGCTCGTCTCTTTTGCTATACATGTTCAGTTCCATTGTGTACAATAACTGACATGCATAGGAATAAAACATAGTGAGATTATGTAAGGAGTGCATGCACAAATCCAGAGTGATGGTAGAAAACTGTGGATAGACCCAAAACCAATGATAGCAGGCAGATAATAGCTTTAGTTAAAAAATACAGATAATGGCTCCTTTAATGTTTGTTTGCACCCAACATGAAACTCATAGTAGACACCCGAGATTAACCAAATAGTAGACAGATAGTACTGATTGCTGCCCCAATATGTACCCCACAACCATTTAAAAACTCAAGTTTCAGCATAAGTTTGGACCTGACTCGGAGTCTAATAGGTGAACACGACGATAAAGTAGCATGTCATCATATTAAGCGATGCATAACGTAAGCAGACACGAAAGAGTGCGACCTCTCTTGCGTGTAGTCCTCAAGGTCATCTGCTCAGTTGATGATGGTAATGCAGTTGTCGTGGCTGCCGGCGGTGGGGAAGAAGATCTGAGGCGGCGAAAGATAGTCTGGAGAGCGGATCCCTGCTGTGGTGAACCCTTCCGTCATTGGAGCAGCTGAGCTGGGGTGGAACACATCACCACATGAGCAGGACAAACCACACAAGGTTTTCTTTGACACATATCTGTAATAGAAGTAATTGTGTAAGGGCTTGTTTGAATTTGAGGATTCTAACAATGCAGGGATAGTAAATAGACACGAATAGGATAGGAATGCACGGGCAAAACAGAGAATTTAAAAACACAGGATTTCTGCCAATCTGGGTGTTTGGTTCACAAGAATTGGAAGATCACAAGATGCAAAGAAGCATGGTGAGATTAAGTCAAACCACAAGAAAATGTACGGTTATAATGCTATTATGCTACTATCTCTTAGTCTTGTGCTTCATGAATAGGAATTTGAAAAGGAGGACAAGTGGAAATTAAAATTCCTACGGTTTTTCTTTCAAGGAGACACTAAAGGAACAAATCCTATAGTTTTCCTTTGCTCCATTCCTTTGCACCAAATTCATGAAAAGTAGTACCATACGAAACTTTCCAATTCCTATGCTTTTCATTCACTTTTCCTTTCAAGCACTGGCGATTCCAGTAGGCAAGCTTGAGCAAGGAAAAGCCTACACTAAAAAAATGTTTTTGTGCTACTTCTATTACTTTGGACCCAGGCCACTGCCCTACTAGCTCAACTCTCAGGGCCATCGACAAATGCATAGCTCAAACGCGCAGAGATAAATAATGATGGCGTTCAAGAGTCCATCACGGATAGCTAAGTTGCCTGGTACCTCACTGCTTGTCATATAGTAGGATAAAATAATTGTATTTCCCGTTACTCCATGTGCTCAGTGGACAATATATATAACATGTAGAGTAAAAAAGATATGCAACAAGTGTACAACCTCTTTGGCGAAGCCATGTCGATCTCAGCGTGATTGGGTTGGCCAGTGAGGATGCTCCGGCTGACTTGGCTGTCGGAGGAGGGGAAGAAGATCTTAGGCATCTAGAGATGGAGCCCGAGGTACTGCTCCGCTGTGATGGAGGGTTTCGTCGTTGGAGCAGCTCCGGTGAGTTGTACGACGCCGAGGCTGAAGCAGGACAAGAGAGACAACGTTAACCTGAGTGGAATTCTAATAACATCTCCAATAGGTGATGTAAAATACATAACCACAAAGTGCTAGATGTATACATCAGCCACTCATCTCTGAACTTAACTGTCGAAACTGAATTTAACTGTCAAAACTGAACTTAACTGTCGAAACTGAATTTTGCTGTCAAAACTGAATTTTACTGTCGAAACTGAACGCACTAGAGGTGAGGCTACACATCAGTCGACTGACTTTTTTATCTCTGGTCAGTCGATTTTGCAGCGATTGGATACGAAATCAAGGCTGCAGTTCATCTTCAACCTCCACCCCCCCTGAGCCGCCAGCCGCCACCGGCCAAACAGCCACACCCCGCCGCCCGCGGCCGGCGGTGCGCCGCCCCGCCCGCCCCAAAAACACTCCCCACCGCTGGTCCGCCGCCGCCCCGGC